>NW_023458567.1:21114525-21122411 GCF_013731165.1 Rhagoletis pomonella | reverse complement strand
GCATGCGTACCAAAACGCAAGCCGCGAATATTAGGTTAGCCTGTAAAGAACAAAATGAGAACAAAACCCTCAATAACATTCCCAAGATGAACAAAATGGGAACGAAACTTTCGGGAACGTTTACAATGAGAATGTAATAAGGACTAAAGTATCGAGCGCGTTTTCATAGGGGATTAATAAGTCTGGGGAACGTTTTGCTAGAGAACAAAAAACCTCTATTGCTAGTGTCGACTAGTAGTAGATACAAAATTGCAACTCTGCAACTTTATTCTTTCTGAGTGTGCCTTAGCCCAGTGTGTGATTTGTCTAGTCCAGTCTCCACCTTCTACAGATTCCGTTAGAAAAGGTCTGGTAAGACAGAAATGTCAGGTGGAGACCGCAAATCTCCACTGTTAAACCATATCTGTCTCGCCGAATTTCTTACCATCGCTGTCTTAAAATTAGCTGTCATTTCGTAATTTGACAACTCAGTTTTCATTTTGCCGCGCCATCTACATTGGGTACAGATCGATCTGATCGGCTTGATGCCATTTTGGAAGTGATATCGTCGGTGATACTGCTAAACGTTCTATGTCTATTAGTACCCTTGACACTTAGGTGGTCTCTTACTTGCACCGGAATGCATCTGCAAATCGTTACACCCTAATAAGCGAATGAGAAAACTGTCTACCTTTGGTTGATGAAGATGAACGATTACCAGAAGCGATCAGATATAGATATAAGATCAGATAAGCACCTAAGGTAATAAGTGACATAGAACTAGAGATGGGCGTGTGAATAATTTTGGCTCACGTTCCCGCACGCTCACGTTGATGGTTTTGTAAAGCACGCACACTCACGTTCTGCTATATTTTTTTTTCAATCACGTTCACGCACGTTCACGACGCCTATTTTTTCGATCACGCACGCTCCCGCACGGTTTCTCACGGACATTTTTTTGCAAATTGAAACTTTATTTATATAAATAGTATTTCATATAAATAGCCTTTTATCACACAAGTATTATTACAAAAGATTGGCCAAACGCCTAGCAAGAGCTGAAGGCACTATTATTATTTTAACAAATTTCAGATATACTTATGTATCAGAAATTCTAACAATTTTTTCAATAAATTTGAATTTGCTCTAGATAATTTACGAAGCCCATTTCTTTCTATTAATAATTGTTGAACTACTTGCCGCATTTCGTGAATGCTAGACAGCATTATAAAAATGAGGAGTTCCACCGTGTCCTAACTTGTTGCTTTACAGACTTTGATAGTTTGTTATTGAGTTCGGTATGTTTAAAATAGCCTACAAGCTTTTTTGAAGCATCTATCCATTCATATTCTTCCTCAAGAAACTCATGTTTATATGGAAAAAATGCAAAAGCCGTCAGCAAAAAAAAAAATAAACTTGCACTCATTTTACTAGAATTTTATAAAGTATGACCGACGATATGTTAAGACAGCAAGTTGCCCACATGAGAAAACGGTACAAAGTTAAAACAGAAATTTGACATATGTTAAGACACATTTAGTAGAAAATGGAGACGTAGGGTTAGGGATTCAAGTAAAAAAAATACCTCGATGTTTTTTCGATCTGATGCATCGAAATATTGCATCGATGTATCTCATATAAAATTCGAAATAAAAATATACAAGAAAATGGAACAATCCGAACTTTGATAAATGTTTAAGTATTAATACACAGATAGGCTGACTTCCAAAATCTCATTTGCAATGTAAGCATCATGTTCCTTATTGTAAAAGTATTTTCTTAACTAAGCATTATGTTCCAAAATGTGCTAAAACGGTAGTAACAGCGCATCGTACAGGTATTCACGGCATCACTAAAAAAGTTGATGCTTGCCATGTGAGAGAGAAACACGAAGTGAACGCTCGACAACAAACAACAAAATTATAGCCCGATCACAATGAAAAGGACGAGCTACGGACCACAGCTGTCAAATTATTTTAACACGTACTCTTATGTTGATAATTATTTTGGCGACGACCGAGCTACGCAACGACTTTAGTCTGTTCCAATAGCAGTCCGGTTCACATGATTTAGTCAGAACTTACAGGAAGTTGTTCCTATTGACATAAAACCTGTAAGTGGGAACACTTTTGGAAGAGTAACTGAGCAAGTGTTCCTAGTCAGAAGTTACAGGATTTATTCCGGAGTTTTTTTCCTGTAAGTTCATGAAAAGTGTCAAACGATCAGCTTATATTTGTAAAAATATGGAAGTAAACCACGAAATGTTTGAATATGTATAGATTTTAATAAATATTTAGTGATATTTTAACCAAATCAGTGTTGTACCAATGACATGTAAGCAAACCGACTAACGTTTTAACAGGAAATAGTGCTTTTTGCGTTCCCGTGCACTTCTGCAACTGTTCTCCCATTACTCTCACTTGAGAAAGTAAAATTGTAGTTTGACAGTTCCATAGGTTTTACAGGCCAACCTAATATTCATGCACGCCGGCAGTTACTGTCAAAAATTTCTCATGCACATACAACTTGTATGGGACCAACCGAAATTGACCGGCGTGCGTAAAAAGCTAACTCAAATTCCAAGATTTGTGTTGCGTGACATTTCGATTTGACGTTTGTGCTCATTTGACATTTTGGCGCGACTATGAATTATAATTTTGGAACAAATGCAGAATAGCCTCGATTCTCAAATTAACAAAACATATGGGGAAATATAATCCTCCCTAAGTAGAATTTTCCTTTCTGTGGTGCCGCAGAAGAGAAGCGGAATTCCTTTCGGCGTACATTAATTAGATTTTTGCGAAAACTAAACAAGGCATATATGAAGTATGTATATCAAATTAAATGGAACTAAATTTCCTATCGATTGATACCAAAAAAACAAAATTTTGTAGTTGTTGTTTCCGCAAGAAAAGAAATATAGCTCACCTCAATGATCTCTATCGATCCCCATATGTTTTTTTTTTTAATTTGAGAATCGAAGCTATTCTGCATTTATGCTCAAATTTTGCTCAACATCTGAAATTGGACAGAAATGCAACTCTGAAAAATCACGGACGCAAGTTTATTTCGGTTACTCAAATATAATAATATTAGGTTGGCCTGTTAGTCCGAAGTTCAAAGGAACGGACTAAATATTTGGTGCGGGAGAGAGATGAGGGAATGAGAGTGCGAAAATGTGCGTGTTCCATAATATAAAAATTTACTTTGCATATTTTTGCCGTGTATTTTCACTAAGCATAGCTACGTTGTACGCACACCGCAAATGAATGGACTACAAAACGACATACTCAAAATATTTCTAGAAAATTTAGTCAAGAAGCTCGAAATTTTTACGAAAGTTTGTTGAAGTTTTTTTTTTAATATGTCACAATGTTTGAAACTTTGATTTATACGGTTTTTGTTAAAGGGTGATCTATATTTTTATAAAAAATAAGCCCGAATTAAATAACAAAAAAAGAAAATTTGTAAAAATTTGGAGCGCTAAAATTTGTTCGACCATTGTGTGTACGTAAATATTATATGTACATTTTTAATTATTTACTTGTTAACTAACTTTATAAAAGTTTGGTTTAATTTACGAATACATAGATGAACCACATTTAAAAATAAAGTAAACAGAAAGACCAGCAATATATGAAAATACATAAAATTTTTGCTTTTTTTTCTAAATAAGGAGATATCTATGGGTGGGCGATTTTACGAAATTTCGGGTAAAATCGGGGAATTTCATAGTCGAAATCGGGGAATTCTCAAAAATGAGTTGCCTACCCTGGTCTCATGCCCAGTGTGCGACTGCTTGCAAAAACGAAATCGATCAAGCACAAGTTCGCTCGCTGACCGCTCGCTGCCGTTTTTTAACTTGTACATTTGTGTGTTTGTTTGAATGTGCATAAAACATACATACATATGTATTAGACCACGCATGTTATTGCTTAGTCCCCTTTCAGACACGTCAAGTCATGAAAGCAACTTTTTCGCATTCTCTTTGGTGTTTTCTATTTGCTTCCAGACGCGTCAACTTTTATTGAATTCAAGTTCTTAGTTCTTTAAATTGGAACAACGAAAAGATCCAAAAAGACAAAAAAAACTTGAAACGAATTGACGGTGCGGAGGTATCTGTACTCTTCCCTTCTCTTCCACCTCCTTCGCCATGGAACGAGCAGACTTGAAAGCAAGACTTGACGTGTCTGAAAGCTGACTTGCTTTTCCTAGTGAATACGAGTGCATTTCGTGGAAAAAAGTGCAAACCGTTTGTTTGCTGAGAGAAATTTGTTTATGCTAAAATACATACCTATGAATAAAAATAGATCTCTACTTACCTCATTCAGCTCCATCTTAGCAATTAAAAGCTTTCACTGTTATTCAATAATGCTTTTATTTATTTGCTTTTACTACTTGCAGGCTTTAAAATATCTTCGAACTCAGTGCTGTTCGCAAACTTGTATGAATAACTATTCCAAGGCAACTAATTCTCGTATTCACGCGTATTATTCATTCTACTCGCCCGCTGCTGGCTACAATCTTGGCAAGAGAACACGTTATTGAAGAGAATGGCTCACACGCAAACGAGTAGCAAACAAAACGATTCAAACAAAGCGACTCGGCTCGTTGCCAGTGTTACCAGAAAAACATACCATAAGGTTACTGAAACTGAAAAAATCGTTGTTCTCCAGATATATCTTTATTGAAGATTTTATTACATAAAACACATCTTACTACTTTAAACGAGCAATTCTTGTATATACAATGTACACTGTACATATGTACATGGTATATGGTGTATGGAAATATCCCTTTTAGGGTGGGTAATAATCATGGTACAATTATTAAAAGTATTGTCTTCCCAGAGAGTTTCGCTTCACATCGAAATTCGTGCTCCCTTATTTTGACTTTGACGCATTTCAATGTTGATTATTCTACTTTTAGGTGGCTTTGCTTTTGGTTGTCGCTCAATAAAATTTGTATAATTTAAAAAAAAAAAAAAAGAAAAAAACGTTGAAATAAATTGAGCAATGAAAATTTTTGTTTTTCTTGCTAAGCAAATATTTATTTTTTGCAAATCAAAGTTCTCTGCAAGAAGGTTTGTTTAAAAAAATACATGGACATATATAGTATGTATATGGTGAATAGAAATATCCCATTTCCCTTACAGTAAACTTTTTAGTGTGGGCAACAATGATGTTTTTCAAAGAAGGCAGATCGGAATATGCGCTCTCTGGGAAGACAATTAGTGCGTTCCAGCACGTCTACGATTTGCAGGATTTAGTCCAAAGTCGTTCCCGTACGCCAAAAATTGTGTATCTGGGAACACTCTCGTGAGAGTAACTGAGCAACTGTTCCCAGAATAAAGTTTCAAGATTTAGTCCGGAGTTTTTCTTCTGGCAAATTCATGAAAAGTGTCAAACGATAGGTAGAGTTGCATTTGTGTACAAAAACAGAACGCGGTGAAAGCAAATAACCTTATATTTGTTAAAAAATGGAAGTAAATAATGAAATATTCGAATATATATGCAATTACACTGGTCGACGGCCAAAATTTACCAGAGACGCCGTTATGAAATGCGTATGTAAAATCACCCCCTGATTCCGAAAATCAAGGTTATTTTTAATTTTATGGTACCGTTTTTGAGATATTTGCAATTTACCGTTTTTGCAAAAAAAAAAAATTGGGTCCACTTAATCATATATATCTCAAGAACGAATTAAGCAATTCCAAAACGGTTTGAAGCTTTTAAAAGGTAATAAAATTTTCTATAACCTGTGCATACAACACTTTTTGCTAGGCCCTGTAGATTCAACGATAACGAACAATCATTACCGATTTTTACAATTTTTTTTGTAAAAATATAAAAAAAATTGTACTTTGCGGGGAAGGATCTCGAAAACCTTTTATTTTTTTGCAGATTTTTTCTCCCTAAGCTCTGTTATATTACAAAAAAAATAAGGTATCATCGAAGAAAATCGATGCAAAACTACGTAAGTTATAAGCGATCAAATAAAAATACCCAGGTTGCGCAATTTCAACGTATACCTCAAAACGTATGTATGGTATAAAGAAGAGTGAAATATCTAGCTATGCTCTGTTTCTATTGAGTTAAAAGTTCAATTTATGAATGAAATTACCCATATTTTTTAACTTTTTTTTAAATTTATTTATGTTTATACTATATTCTAACAATCTTTATCTTAATTTGATTTTACTATGTTGTCGAAATAATTATGTGTTCTACTTTGACGCTTATTCAGTTTAGGATCGGTTTCTCTTATGAGAAACCAGCATACATTGAAGTTGCGCAACCTGGGTATTTTTATTTGATCGCTTATAACTTACGTAGTTTTGCATCGATTTTCTTCGATGATAGCTTATTTTTTTGTAATTGCTTAATTCGTTCTTGAGATATATATGATAAAGTGGACCCAATTTTTTTTTTTTTGCAAAAACGGTAAATTGCAAATATCTCAAAAACGGTACCATAGAATTAAAAATAACCTTGATTTTCGGAATCAGGGGGTGATTTTACATAAGAATTTCATAACGGCGTTTCTGGTAAAGAGAAAAAGTTGAAATTTGTGGTCCAGTGTTATTATTAATTGTATAGATTTCAATAGTTATTTAGTGATCTTTCAGCCAAATCAGTCTTGTACTAATGACAAGTAAACAAACGTTTTTGCTCGAAAAAGTGCTTTTTGCGTTCCCGTACACTTCTGCACCTTTTCTCCTGTTACTCTCACTTGAGAGAGTAAAATCGTTACTTGACATTTCCACAGATTTTAGTCCGAAAGGTACTGGAACAAACTAAATATGTACCTGTAATTATTGTACCATGACCAAGGCCTACATATGTTCATAGTTAACAGAGTAGAAGTGGTGCGTTAGGGTGGTCCAAAATAAAGTGAAGTCGGAAATTTAAATCTCTCACCCCCTAGGATTGTTCTACATCATAGACCGGCTTTGAGTACTAATAAAATTAGTGTACTTATTCATGAATCATGATCCGTAACAATTGGTGTAAATGAGTACTTACACTAATTCAAAAAATGACTAAGAGTAATTTCCACCAAAACAAGAACACACTCAAAATATACTAACTCTTATTTGTGGCGGCAATTTTTGTCTCTATCGAGCAGTGTGCAAACCTCTACCACATATGTGGTAGATCTACCACATATTTTTTAAAATTTTGGTTTCTACCACATGTACCACACAAGGCTTAAAATCTACCATATTTTTAGACAGAGCATTTCAAATTCAGACTCAATTCTAATAAAAAATATAAAAGTTATTCAATAAATTTTTAAAAACGTACATCATAACTAAAAGGAGTTCTTTTTTCCATCCTATGGTTTAATATATACGCAAAAATATAAGTTTGTAAAAGGGTCGAATGTTTTGTCGACTTAATAAAATGAGACATTTTAATCTGGTAAAACACTCACAAATACTTAATTCTTAATTACATACTATGTGTATATGATATACATATACTTCGAACACCGTCCCTAAAAGAGGAACAAGGATTTTTCAAATGAATGAAAATATTTTTTTCTTAATGATTATATTCTCTAACAAGAAAATGCTATACATCCATACTTGTTTTTGCATCAATTGCGTTGTCTCTGTACGATCCACTTGCATTATATTTTCCGATCTAATTTTTGAGTTGTGCCCCTTTTGACGGCGGCGATATGTATACCCAATAAAAAAATGGAAAATCTACCACATCTTATTCAAATCTACCACATATTTTTGCTGATTCTACCACACTAAAATATAAAGGAGTTTGCACACTGCTATCGAGTATAGTCTCCCCAGCTGGATTTCACTCATTTGGTCGAGTGAGAGGCTGAAAATAATTTGAATGAGTTTAATATTATTTGTGTTCTGCTTTGTGCTACATCAGTGT
>NW_023458567.1:21113171-21114425 GCF_013731165.1 Rhagoletis pomonella | reverse complement strand
CGGTTGATCTCATACAAGTTGCATGTGCATGAGAAATTTTTGACAATTAATTGGCGGCGTGCGTGAATATTAGGTTAGCCTGTTAGGCCCTGTCTCCACAGGAAAACACTGATGTCGTGATCAGTGTTGCCAGGTCTTCGGCATGAAAAAACGTCCCTCTTGGTCTGAAAAAACGTCATTTCCTACCCAAAAACGTCTTTTTCACATGTTTGCACAAAGAATTGTTCTTATTAAACTTTTATTGTATACAAAGGTATATATGTACTAAAGGTATATTAAAATGTCATTTGGTCTGTCACATTTAAAATTCGTTCTAAACTGGTTTGAGATCGTTAATATAAAAATCATTTTATTCATACACTTGTGATCAGCTGATTAAGTCATCGATTTCGGCTGTTTCTTTATTGTTTATTATTTTTCCATAAAAGCCTAGCTCGTTATAATATCAAAATATAAATCCACATTTCAAACTTTGTGCAAAAATAATAAAAAATCTGAAAAATATCAGGTAGATTTTAAACTTTTTATTCAGATTTTTTAGAATTTTTTTGAGTATGCAGGTTGATAGCCCATTTAATTCCAGGGCAATATTGTGCAAGTTTTAAGGTGCTGAAGAATCGCGTTGATTTTTAATATATACATATATATATATTTTTTTCCTGTAAACATTTGGTTAAGTGGTCTGTTGTCGAAAATGCTAAACTGCGTTCTGTTAAGAAGGAACATAGCAATGTTTCAGCCTTCTTACGTTCATTACATTTTCAATGCGACTAATTTTGCCAATTTCTTTATGAGCTTAAATAAGGGTTAAGTCATCTGTGTCCAAAGAATAAATATTTTTTGAAGCAGCTGCTGCAAAAAACAAAGCTTGTAAAGATTTGTTAAGAAAATAATTCAAAATCAGTTCTACTTACAAGATTTACAGCCGTATTCTAACAGTCACAAAACTTAGCTCATCACTGTTGTGATTTCTAGTGCGCCGAGAAATGTGTTACAAAAAATTCGATTTTGAGTGCTAGAAAAATACACAAAAATTTAAAAATTTGTATTGCCGCGGCATATTTTTTGCAGCAGCAAGCTTTGAGGCGCAGTAGAAATCACAGCAGTGATGAGCTAAAGTTTGTGACTTTGTTAGAATACGGCTGTTAGTGACAGAGAAAAATTACTGTGAAGTTAAAAAACGTAATTTTTTACACAAAAAACGTCCAAACGTCAACAGGATACAAAAAACGTCCAAATGACGTTAAAAACGTC
>NW_023458567.1:21106578-21113071 GCF_013731165.1 Rhagoletis pomonella | reverse complement strand
CAAATGTTGTTTTTGCTCTACTGGTACTACCTGTTTAATGTGCCTTGTCTACCCAGCTGGATTTTACTCATTTGGTCGAGTGAGAGGCTGAAAATTATTTGAATGAGTTTAATATTATTTGTGTTCTGCTTTGTGCTATATCAGTGTTGGCATTTTTGGTACTACGCAGGTCTTTTTAGTACAATTTTGTGATGAATACTATAAATATGTACGCAGCCCTGAAAATTCACTGTGGGATTTTTTTTTTATCTTTTTGTCTTCGCCTTCTCGTTTTTGCCTCTGTAAGTTTTGAAAAAAGGTTTTAAAATAACCATTATTACTTAGCAAAAGGTGTGCTATCAATCTCACATTCCTAGGCAAGTTTTGAAAGAATATTTTCGATACTGAATCTTATTAAAACAAAATGTCGAAATCAGCTTCATATAGTTAGAAACAGTGTCATCGTTAATTCTTTATGTTCTTAAATATCATAACTTCACGACACTCATATATTGAATAGAGTATTTACTAATTTTTTAACTCTAATTATTTGTTTATAAAAATATAGTTAATTCCTTAACAAAAACTGTATGAAAATAAGTTTAAATCTTTGAACAACATTAAAAAAATCGATAAACTGTCGTAAAAATTTCGAGCTTTTTATTTAAATTTTAGTATAATAAAGTGTACGTTTAAAGTAGCTGGAATTTACCGTCATGTCATATTACCTAAACTCGATTTTTTTTTTTAACGAAGAAAATGAGCAACACCTTCATCAAAAAAATATATATATATTAAAAATCAAGGATTAGTCGCAGCTATTTTATACTTGCGCTTCATTTAAATTGATTGGACTACAAACGACATTCTCAAAACAGGTATTTCTAGGAAATCTAGTTAAAAGCCGGAAATTTTAACGAAAGTTTGTTGATTTTTTGAATGTTGCGGTGTCACAAAGCAGAAAGATTGGTTTGTTATTGTACTACTAATTGTACGAATACAGAGAAAGAAGAATTAAACCGTATGATATGACTGATAGTCGGAGACTGAGTGAAAAACTAAAAACGCAATTTTATTATATTTGGCACATGGTTGCGCGAATATATTGATATTTGTATTTAAAATTTACTATCGGGCGGTGTTATATGTATAATTAGCTACACATTTATAAACAAAATATTAATTATTAATAATTTTTGTTATTTTATGGCCTTATAACAATTATATTCAACAATTTTTATTGAGCTCGACGCCGTTTTTTTTAATGAAAACTTATCATGAAAAAGCAACAATAATTTGAAAAAATATATAAATATTTTTCTAATTTTTTAATAATTGTTATAAGGCCATTAAATAACAAAAATAATTAACTTAAGGACGAGCACACCTAAAACAGTTAAACATTCTAATAATAGAAATATTAACAAAGAACCAACAAAACCAGCAACCAACATGATCAAGTGAATTGCAGCGGAATAGCTGCGCTTGATTGTAGTTGGCTTAACAAGTGAAATAGTGGAAATAAGCAACAAGAATTAACAAGGCGAACTTAGCACAGTGCGTAGGCGTCGCTTCGAATCCTACTGAAAGAAGTCTGATGAGGAAATGTGGTGATTTCTGAAATAGCTACCATTTCTACCATTTTTTATACCCAAGCGCACTTGTGCACAAGGTTGTTTGTAACAGCCAAAACGAATCAAGATAGATATAGACAAATGTATACATAAATGCTCAGAATGAATAGAGAAATCGATTAAGCCATGTCTGTCTGTCCGTCCGTCTGTCCGTCTGTCCGTCCGTCCGTGTACACGATAACTCGAGCAAAAATTGAGATATCTCAACGAAATTTGGTATGTAGGTTTCCGTTAATCCAAGGTAGGTAGGTATTGCAAAAGGGCGAAATCGGACAATAACCACGCCCACATCCCATATAACGGTAATTTTCGGAAATACGAAAACTGCGATATTTCAGTAACTACTGAAGATAATTCACTCAAAATTGATATTTACAATAATTTTCAGACGAAAAATAAGAATATTATAAATTTATGGAAAATGGGCGTAGCCACGCCCACTTATGGTTACATGTGTTTACCTTGGTAACCGCTGCACCAATTTCTTCCAAACTTGGCACAGTTGTTGGCCTTAGTACAGCATTCTAAATGGCCGAAAATTTAAGAAATCGGATAATAACCACGCCCACATCCCATATAACGGTAATTTAGAGAATACATAACCTTCGATAAATCAGTAAGTATTAACGCTAATTTATTAAAAATTGATGCTTGCAACAATTCTTTACCAAGAAATACGTTTATGGTAAAATTTTGGAAAATGGGCGTGGCACCGCACTTATGATCACATATATGTATCTCGGTAACCGTTGTACCAAACTCGGTATGGTTATTGTGCTTGCCACATAAAAGCAAAACGTTGAAAATTACTGAAATCAGACTAAAATTACGACCGCTTTTCATATTACGGTATATTTCAGAAATGCTTGAAACTGCAATATTTCGAAATTTAAGCACGCTAATTTACTCAAAATTGATACACCCCGCCTTACCATCTAGCGGTAGGTTTCGGAAAGGTGAAGAAACGTATATTTAATACTTGCGCCGGGTATTTAATGTTCGGCTCCACCCGAACTTAGACTTTCTTACTTGTTTCAAATTATTGTTGCTTTTCCATAAAAAGTTTTCATTAAAAAAACGGCCTCGGGCTCAATAAAAATTGTTAGATATATTAATAATAAAAAAAAAAGAAATATAGCCAATTCTGGTCAATAAAAGGAGTTTCTATTATTGCCATCAGTGCAAATTACAAATCCCGAAAATCGCGGGATTACTTCCCAAGAATCCCGGGACTTTCAAGACCTTAAAAAGTCCGGGATCCCGGTACATATGTATGCATGTATTCAAGTCTAAAGGCTCTGTTATGCATACTTGGCATTGCATGCACTGCTATACCATTTTTACGTAGAAATCAAAAACCAACAGACTTCTACGTATGTAATGCTGTGCGTTGAGTAACCGCTTACACGCGAAGCTCATTTAACAGATTCCTTATGTGACAACACTCAAGCAATGCCAAGTATGTATAACAGAGCCTTAACTCAATTGATTGAATGTTGCTCTGTTGAACTAACATAGTTGAATTTTGTTTTGTGCAGAATTTGCATGAAGCTATTATTTGTTCTGTATACTCACAATAGAAACCGGTTATATGCATTCATGAAGTATGCCTGCTGTAGGAATGAATTAGTGTAAACAATTCATGCGTAGTTATGAATGTCCACGAATAAATTCAATTTCTAGCGAATTTAAAGCGAACGTACGTTGTTGTTTTTTTAAGTACCCTTCTTGATAAATTTGAAATGGAATTTTTTATATATTTTTAGTCTGGTACAGCAATTTTAGTTAACGGACGTGTTGCGCGATAAAATTTTCAGCACTAGCGGGCTTTTACAAGATATGCATTTGCATATGTTAATGCTACATTTTGTATGTCCCCGTATATTAAAATGTATCAGAAGGGTAGCATTTACATATGGTGATACATATGTTTAGGGATGCAAACGATGCATCGATATTTTTGAAACATCGATAATATCGGCTCAAAATTCGATGTTTGCCATCGATGTTTACAATTTCCTAAAATCGCTAAGTTGACGATACATCGATGCCAGTTTCAGCGATGGTTTAACATCGACTTATCTCCCAAAATTGTTTGACTGGCCATGAATTTTATTACTTATTCTTTTGAGGAACATTCAAAAATTCCGAGTTTACTCTTATCTTTCGATACTAAAAATGCTTACTTAGTCATTAAACAAGGACCGGGATCCCGTTGAAATTTCACCGAAATTGGGCCCTGGAACTTAGGCTCATCGGACTTACGACGCACAGTGTTTCGACTATATGGAGGCAGATACAAAAAGTCATGGTGACAGTTGATAAAAAACACCAGTTGGACTTAGAGAGGGAAAAGTAAAAGTCACAAATACCACATTTCACATTATTTACTCACTCCCCTTCTTCACGAACGATACATTTCCAAAGAGTAATCAGTTGCCTTTGGCGATTAACCCATTAAAGAAAATGTTTCTTTTTCAACCATAATCCATTATTTAAATATCGTGGAATATTCAGGTGAAGGTATTTATCATTTATTTGGTACTTTCCTATTTTCTTACCAAAAATTTGCTTTGAAATAAGATGCTAAAGATTATTAGTAAAAAAAGTGTCAGGTCTTGAAATTAGACAATTGTTTTAGAGAATTTTATGTGATTTTAGAATATATAATTTGATCTTTGCGCGCGACTTTGCAAATATATGTAATTTTTGATTTTCTAAATTTCAGATTTCTTTTTGCATAATTTCGCGAAAAGAATTTTTCGAACAATGAAAAAATCTCACCAAACATTGGAAAAAAGCGAGTATTTACACCTAAGTCAATTTATAGTATAACCTTTGTTTTCTGAGAGTGAAAAGCAGGAAACAAAAATTTACCAAAATTCCATCACACTTAACGACTGGCCCACATTTTTTTGTGATTTTTGGACGTTATAGTGATCCAATCTTCCCCATATTTCATATTTAGGTTTTTCTAATAAAAAAGTGAGCACAAACTAAATTTCATCGAAATAGGATGAAATTTAATGTTTCCGCCCACAAGAGTAGAAGGCGTGGCAATCATTCCGTCTTTACCAAATTTCATAATTCCCTATTTCTAAGTAAACCTAGAGCACATGTCAAGTTTCAGTGAAATTGTTGCAGGTTTACTATTATTTCCACCTGCCTCCATATAGTCAAAACACTGTTCGAAGGCATGCATTTCTATTCTATATATAGGAAGGGTAAAGGAGTGGTAAATAAATACAGGGAAATACATCCATATGTAAGTATATTTCTAATTGAATTACAGATAGTTTGAATTGAAAAGTATTAAATTTTCCTTTTAATGTGACTACAACTTAACAACTTTTGAAACATCGGAAACCATCGATATATCGATGTTTTTCTGGCGATGTATTTTAGCATCGATATTAGTTTTTCCGATGCATCGAATCATCGATGTATCGATGCTACTCCCCAAAATTTGCATCCCTACATATGTTTCTTGTAAGAATGCTTTAATACTGTTCCATTAATGCATTTTTGTATGTTTGAAGCATTAATACAGCCATATGCATACAGCAGTAGTACAAGTGTATGGTTAGAGTATGCATACGCTCTGAGAAACCACACGTGTTAAATGGAAATAAAGGTTCATTTATACTGGCATGTATACACAGCAGCAAGCACATGCCACAAGCAGCGTTGCCGTATGTATACAATTTCTACTGGGCTACTACAGCGATGTAAAATAAGGTTTCTGCTGCGCAGCGGCAACTGCTTTTTTAACGAAATATAATATATATTATGAAATGAAGGAAAAGCTGAAGATGAAGGTATGTATGCCACACCAAGAGGCTTAGGCAGTCGGCAAACGGGTCGTATAGCTTTAGACGCGTATTAGATGCTACATACGAAAGTTGTACGCTTTGATGCCGCACACGTGCAATTAAATGGAGGGCTGTATACGAGTCGTCAGCTTCACGAATTCGTCAAAGCAAGCTAGATGCAAATCGCTTGGCATACAGCAGTGTTGGTAGCTAGGAGTACGCTTAGAAAAGAGAAAGAAGAAGAATTTTGCTTACAATTTTCCGCGTGCGTGCATGCATTTCATAAAAAAAACCGATAAAATAATAAACTCCGTGCAAATAATAGAAAAATTACTGAAAATTAATTAATGAAATAATAATTTTGCATCACTTAACATTTTTTGCCTGATGCTTTGACGCTTTGAAGTTGCTCAAGTTCTGAACACATTGAAAACGACGAGCTACAGACCACAGCTTCCAATTTGTCATTTTCATTATCTAAACGCTTTGTCGGTGGCGACATGATTTCTTTGAACGCGGCAGCGACATCATGAATTTGTATGAGTTTGACATAAAAGAAGAGGAAGAACCTTATCTGTCGCCAGAAAAATAGAAATAGATCTAATCTGGCCACAACCAAAGCCATCGCGTAGCCGGGTCGTCGCCAAAATAATTATCTACATAAGAGTACGTGTTAAAATAATTTGACAGCTGTGGTTTGTAGCTCGTCGTTTGCATTGTGTTCGGGCTATTAGTGTGCAGATCTTGAGGCGTAGAGGAAACGTTGTTGCCTAAAAAGTTTTAAACGCGTCTAAAGCTATACGAACCGTGTGCTGACTGCCTTACAGTAGCTAGGCGTACGCTTAGAAAAGAGAAAGAAGAAGAATTTTGTTTACAATTTTCCGCATGCGTGCATGCATTTCATAAAAAAAAAAAAACGATAAAATAACAAAATCCGTGCAAATTAAATATTAAATGCAAATATTAAACCGTGTTAGTGCACATGGTAGTGCAGAGTCAAGCCAGTCGGAAGCAGAATAGAGAAAAAACTACGACAGACGGCGACCATAAATCACGCAAGAGACTCCC
>NW_023458567.1:21102922-21106478 GCF_013731165.1 Rhagoletis pomonella | reverse complement strand
CGCCACCAAGCTAAAAGTGAGAGTGTGTCAGTGTGCCTTCGCATCACGATTGAGAGAATACAAAGGTTGCGCCGATCTCGGACCGCTATTCCTCTCTTAACGAATTTGACAGAATCGTTGTTTGCATGACGTCACACTGGTGCAACTTGTTTACATTTCCCTTGCAAAATTGTTTCTTCTTCTTCCATTCTTGCTCACGTTTTGGCATTTCTCTCTCGCAATTGCACCAGTGTGACGTCACACAAAAGTTATTCTCAAAAATCCTCTCTGATCGGCGCAATCTTGTATTCTATCATTCTTGCCTTCGCATCACAGTATAGCAAGAATGATTAGGGTTCGAACGATACTATCGATATTGAGTAAGTATCGATACTGAGGGTATAAAAATGAGTACTTTAATACTCGATACCTTATTTGGTGATTTTACTCGATACTTTCCAAAGTACTCGTAGTATCGAATACTTTTTAAAAAACACACTTTTTATATTTTGTCTTCCATTAGCAACCCAATTTTCTTTGCTTATATGGATTACTATCATTCAATTTTGTCCATCACTTAAAATAAACTGAAATTTCGTGTGGTCTGTTACATAACATAAACCAAATAAGTTAAAGTTTAATGGCCTTATTGATAAAAAATAAAGTAGGCTTAAAGAGCTTAAATAAAATGACACTTTCATAAATTTTTCAGTTTATAGTTTATAAACCTTTTTTATTTTTAATGAATAAGGCCATAAAACTTTACTTTAAACTTTACTTTAAAGTTCACGAAAATACAGAATTTTTAGAAACTTTTAGGGTATGCAGTTTTGAAACCTATTCAACTTTCCGTGTAGCCTACTACCGTTGAGTTTTAATTAAAATTAATTAAATTATTTTATTATATTAATTAATATTATACAAAATTGAATAGGCTACAAAAATGCATACCCACAAAGTTTCCAAAAATTCTTAATGAAATTTAAAATTCGTGAAAGTAAATATGTGTGTACATTTAACGTTTAAATTACTTCTAACGTGGAAGTAAGTTCTGCAATGAAATAAAAATCAAATATTTTAAATGTCTATTGTTTTAATTTTAGGAAATAACTAGATATACTATTGAAGAACAAAATAATTTTAGTATCCCAAAAACGTATTTTAATGAGTCCGATACTGAGTAGTATCGATACTTTTTCCCTGATACTTTTAGAGTATCGATACCATGAGCTCGATGCCAGAATGAGTACTCAGTATCGATACCAAAGTCTGAAATTTCGAACCCTAAGAATGATAGAATACAAGATTGCGCCGATTGCAGCAGAATTCGTGAGAGTAATTTTGGCGTGACGTCACCGTAGAGTTGACAACTGAGAGCGGCAAATAAAACTGCTGTCTAGTGATGTGCTGAATTGTCGGTACCCAATACTTAAAAAAGGTTTCGGTACCCAATACTTCCTTATCGGTACCCGATACTGATTCTTTACATTAAACCTTCGCCATTATATGCATTTCAAGTTTAGAAAAAACTTTTATTATTAATTTATATGATATCGGCTAAAACACTTGAACTTATCGCAACAGAGAAATGTTATTTTATCAGTTTTAACCCTAGTCGATCCAAGGTTCAAGAAAAATACTTTGACGGATGAAGAAACCTTTCAGGGGGGGAGATTCTGTAACCAGTTAGCGACAAGTTTCGGATCGATATCGCACACGTTGACGTAAAAATATTTCATATCATACGAAAATTGTCGCTAACTGGTTACAGAATCTGCCTACAAAAATGATATCGTCCGATTCAGCTGAAACAAAAATGCTTCAAATAAGTTAGAGTTTCTCTCTATTATGGCCTCGAACCGACATATATACATCTTTCATTTTAATTAGTATTAAAAGCTCTATTGACTCCTACATTCGGGTTTTGATAGGCGAGTCTCCCCTGATCCGTGTTTTCCATATTTTTGGCTTATGTGCAGTTTTATTCAAAACCTAAATGTTTCGGTACCGAGTATCGAGAGTATTGGATACTTAAAAGTATTGACTCAGCACATCACTACTGCTGTCATCTCGACTGTGACGTCAGCAAAACAGCTGACTCTGTCAAATTCACTGAGAGCCGATTAGCGGTATTGCCATCGGCGCCACCTTCTGTATTCTCTCCACCGTGACAGTATAGACAGTAGCCAACCTTCTAGGGTTGTTGTTGTGGCAATTGTTGTTGTTGTAGTAATTGTTGTTGTTGTAGTTTTATTCACCCTTGAGGAAGGCACTGGGCTGTGTGCTGCTATTTAAAGGCCTTCCTCGGACTTTTTCTTAGATTTCAGGGTTGTGTGCTGCATTATTATTAGATAAATAAATTTAAGCATTTGACAGATCGCGATTTTATTAAAAGAAAATTATAAATGGTGTTGAAAAACCAAACAAAGGCTCGTGCGAAAGCTCTATTTCTGTATATTGTTAAAGTTTATACATGGCGATATTGATGGTAATACAAGCAATGTATTCTTTTGTGGATTTGATGTTACTTGAGAATTTAGGCAACGTGCGAGTAGGCAGGTTCTGTTATTAATATAATTAACACAAGCTTTTCCGCGTGGTTGCCTTTCAATAAATAGAATAAACAAATATTCGCAAATAAATTTGATTTATTTTATAACTGACAACTAACGTAAGCTTTTTGTTCTTTTCTCCATTTTGATTTTGACTCTTTATTAACGCCAACAACTTTATGTGTATACATATTAACAAGCTGTCAAAATTTTGCGTAGTCCCACGAGCTAGGTAAAAATTATGGCTTTCGTATTCACAACGAGAAATCTCAAAATTTTTGTTTGATCTTTCCAATTTTTCTCTTTTTTATCAGTTGGCAAAGGCCCTCAGTGGCAGCGCTGCGAGCGTTGAGATAGTAATTTCATGTCAATTAGTAGAAAAGTTCCATGTTGAAAAAACTTTTTATGGCGAGAAAATTTTACATTTATGCTGTGCCAATTCGTAAATTTTTACTGCTGGAAATTTTTGACAGTTGCTCTGGTGCAAAAGAAGTTGAGCAATGAATATGCAGAAATTATACAAAAAAATACTTGCCTTTACTGACTTTGATTCTTCTAGAATTAAAAGCCATGCATTTATTAGACGTCTTAGTAATAACATTAGAACAAAAAAATACTTCAAAACCGTCATAGTTAAGAAAAATTTACAATCCGTAGTACCTTTCTATCAATTGGCGCATGCCCTTTGCACAAAAAAGGTTATGAAATGCGTGTTATTTAAATCGTTTAGAAAATGAGTCATTTATGTATACCATTTTATGTGGAATTATTCAATAAATTTCGTTTTACACTATACTTTTTGAAACTATTTGGAGTTAATTATTTTTTGTTTCTCAAAAGCAATCCTGCGTGCTTAGAAGGTGTGTGTACCAATAATTTCATCACTGGCATATTCATCCCCGAGGAAGGCAGTCGCCAAATTCACCGAAGGTTGTTTACTGATTATATTGTGCTTCGCATGCTGACGCTTTCTCGTCGTTTGTAACGGGTGATTTTTTTGAGGTTAGGATTTTCATGCATTAGTA
>NW_023458567.1:21102202-21102822 GCF_013731165.1 Rhagoletis pomonella | reverse complement strand
TATAAAACTAGCTGCAAAATATTGGCGACGCCAGCTACAGGTACAGCTTCAGAAAGGGCGATTTTAAAAGCCGGACCTAATATATTTGAAAGCCGAGGCGCAAATGGCGCCAACCCAGAGTCGGTAGATGAATTAATGTTTTTGCATTGCAATCTGCGGTATAATAAAAAAATGTTTTATCAATGAGCACTTTTAAATATTTGAAGATAACTTTTTTCTATACTCGCACATATATATTAAATTAAAATTATTCAGGAAGTTTTTTTAAGAATTAAATGTTTGTAAACACCGAAATTGAGAGAATATTGTATGGTGGCACCATGCGGCCCAGTAGAGGTGAAGAAAACATCGTGGCACTATCGATGCATCGATGTTTTTGCATTTTTGCTACACATCGATGGTTGATGGCGACTATCGATGTTTCTCTGAGCATGTAAAATGAAATAGTTTTTTTTTTAGCTGTCCTTTCTTTGCACGAAAAACTTGTGCGCTTAACCGAAAAAAGCACTTAGGCGAATTTTCTTTACTACTTCAATACCTTCCTCATCCGAATCCCTATGAAACCAAATAATGGATGAGCACTTACCACGTAGAAATTACGGCAAGCGAAATTTTTTCCG
>NW_023458567.1:21091101-21102192 GCF_013731165.1 Rhagoletis pomonella | reverse complement strand
TTTTTTGCGTTAAATATTTTGTACGAAAACAATTCTGTGTAGGAAGCGAGATAAAAAGTAAGCAACAAGATCGATGTGTATTTGCAAGAATTATTAGTGGTGTTCTTTTAAAAAGATAAAATTGCCTTTCGCATATACGTATATTTTTATCCACTGCTTTGTATGGACGAACAAAAAAGAATGTTTGTTGCCCCTTATCGAGGAACTTTGTTATGGGTTAGTTATTGGGTTGTTGTATCCAAGCGTATCACCCGAATCTAAAAACTTTATTACACACGTGTAGTTAAAGTTAAACTTAAATTAAACAAAGGTTTCAAATTTCCGAGCTCTAGTTTATTAAGCAATACGAAGGCGAAAATATGATGATTCGTGTCACCCACAAGATGAAATTAGGGTTTATTTATATTGTCGTGTCGTAGGACTAAAGCGGAATATCATCGACGCTTGGGAGTAAATGAAAACTACTATTTGTCCAAAACTTAACGGACTTTCGAAAAAGTACTATCATTTAGTTGGTATTTCGGTGCCTGCTTAGTGAGGTTGCCAACCGTATTATAATATATAGTACTGTACTATATTTTAGGTCTGCATGCTATATACTGATAGAAAAAATATAGTATGCAAAAATACAATATTTCTCCAATTATAAATATGAATACATTTAAATAGTTTGCAAGAAAAAATGTGTATTATAATGGATGACCTTTATACTGAAATAACAACATTATGTAAAAGAAATATTCTTTAAAATAAAACGTCATAGTGAGAAATACTAAAAGAACTTTTCTTTAAAGTAAGAGGTCACAGTGAGAATATTAATAGAACCACAGATCAAAAATGGCAATATTAAAAAAAAAAAAAAAAAAAAATAGAATGAATCACCAAATTTACATAAAATTATTCCGTTTCTGCTCTCTATTCCTGCGACTTCGGCATTCACAGAAAGTTTTCTATTATGAAAGTGAAATGGCGACTACCTTACTTATAAAAATTATCTTTATTATTTATAACCGCCTAAGCGATCTTGGCCGAGTCCAAAACAGCAGGCCAGTCATTTCTCTTATGTGCCAATTGACGCCGATTGGGGAAATGCCAAGTGAAGCCAAGTCCTTCTCCACCTGGTCTTTCCAACGCAGAGTAGGCCTTCCTATTCCTCTATTACCGGCATCGCGGCCTGCGTTGAATACTTGCGGAGCAGGAGCATTTCTGTCCATTCGAACGGCATGGCCAAGTCAGAGGAGCCGCTGAATTTTAGTTCGCTGCACTATGCCTATAACGTTATAAAGCTCATCGTTAAATCGTCTGCGGTATTCGCCATCGCCAACGCGTAAAGGCCAAAATACAATAGCGCAGTGGCAGTGGCAGTGACAGTTTTTAAAATCAGCTGTTACTTCTAATATTGGCAGTGAAATGCACAGAAGTTGGCTGCATTGTAATTATGTCAAATTCAGCATGCGAAGTTTGCTGCGATGAAGGCAGTGGCAGTGAATTTAGAATTTGGGCTAAACTGAGCAGTACTTCCAGCTGCCACTGCTGTATTGTGAGTCGCTTCATTGAACACCACACTTTCTAAAAAACAGCTGATTTCGAAAAACTGCCACTGCCACTGCGTTATTGTATTTGGGGCTTAAAGGTCCGTAAATCTTTCGCAAAATCTTTCTCTCGAAAAATCCAACAGCCGCTTCATCACATGTTTTCATTGTCCATACCTTCGCGACATACACCAGCACAGACATGATGAGTGACTTATAGAGTGTGATATTTGTACGACGAGAGGACTTTACTTCTCAATTGCCTACTCAGTCCAAAGTAGCACTTGTTGGCAAGAGTTATTCTCCGTTGGATTTCAAGGCTCACATTATTATTGGTGTTAATGCTGCTTCCCAAATAAACGAAGTCGTATTAATTTTCAAACTAGTCAACGGTGACGTGTGTGCTAAGTCGCTTATGCGCTGACTGTTTGTGTGATGACAGGAGATACTTCATTTTGTCCTCGTTCACCACCAGTCACGAGAAGTCAGAAAATACGTAGCCCTTGTTTTTACCGATAATATCGATGTCGTCGGTATACGCCAGCAATTGGATGCTCTTGTATAGAATTGTGCCTCAGCCGTTCAGGTCTGCGGCTCTTATTATCTTCTCCAACATCAGATTAAAGAAATAACAAAAAATTTTACACATCCGTATTAGTTTCGCGGGGATACCAAATTCAGACATCGCGGCATAAAGACAACTTCTCTTCGACGAATAGATGGTGTGTGTCGATCCTATTCTCGCGGGTCTTTTGCAGCATTTGGCGTGTTGCGAATACCTACTCTACGCTGGATTTGCCGGGCCTAAAGCCACACTGATAAAGTCCAATCAGTTCGTTAACGGTGCGCTTCAGTCTTTCATACAATACACTCGATAAGACCTTATAACCTATGCTTAGAAGGCTGATTCCGCGGTAGTTTGCGCGAATGGCGGGGTCGCCTTTCTTGTGGATTGGGCAGAGCACACTTAAATTCCGGTCGGCGGGCATGCGTTCATCTGACCATATTCTGCATAAGAGCTGATGCATGCACCTCATCTCTCCTTAATCAGATTTTAGTCTTAAATAACCTGTCATTATAACCTTCTTTAAGGTTAACACCAGTGAGCGCAGTTTCTCGATATGTAATTGCGACTTCTACTTTATCACAGTCACAGTTCGTAGCATCGACTATCCAAAAGCTCATTGCGACTGTTCCTTTGGCACAGTCTCTTACGGTGACTTTGGATGTTGTCACAGCGGTTACCCGTGACTTTTGAGTAACCGTGACAAAGTCACAGGTACGCAAATATCTGCCACCTTTTATTTGTCAAATATCCACAGATACCTAAGCATCAGAGTTGAATTTTGTAGTTCACTTTAAAGATTTGTTCTTTTCAAGTTTGTTAAGCTCAATGAACTCATCTTATTGAACTATAGTTCACCTAATTGAACTAGTTCGGTAGTAGGAGCTGAGTTACAGAACAACAAAAATGTTTGTGAAAAAAAATTTTTTTCTACAAGTCGGTGGCCCTTTTCTAAAACGACACAATTCAGTCGTCTTCATTCATCTTTCTCCAATATAACGAAAGGATGTTTGGCTTTCATATAGTGATTCAAATTTCCATGAGAGCCTTCAACAATGCTTATGGAAATGTGATGTAATGTGGAACGATTTTCCGTCATCCCTTGTCAAATTTGGTTTGGAGACAAACCGGTCTCGACGTTGTGCCATCCTCAGTGTCCTTTTTCGTTCTGAATAGTTTCTGTTTGTCTATCACTATTTATAGCCGTGCAAAATCGTCGTTGGTTCTTACTTAGGTACGTCTCAGCAGATTATATTATTTCGTTCAACCAGTAGTTTTTGTTCTGTGTGTACATCCTCAGATCGAAGTCAGCTGCTTCCTGATTAATTGTTGCATGGATTAACAGGTAGGTTAAAATCCGTTATTTTCGTTCTTTTGATTTCTGTAGTTTGGACCTGAGTTTCATTGCTTATGGTAGTGGCAAGGTTTCCGTCCTATGCGTATAGTAGCCTGAGTGGTTCGAATAGTATATCAGATGCGGTGTTTGTGTGCTCATTTATTATTTTTTCGACAAACGTCTCTTGTTTGTATATCTTCACATTCTCTAATACGTTTAGGCGTTGTCCATTGTGCTTTACATCGAGAAATTTGGTTGTCTTTCCTATTTTCATTGGCGTACATTGGTTTTCTGTCATATGGTTTGCGAAGTTCGATTCCAGTGTGGTAGTCGCTTACATGTTCACGATGTTTTTATCTTGCGCGCTGTTTGTCCTATGTGACTATGTTGACATTCGCAAGTCAACTTGCTTGTCTAGCGCTATTTCGTAGTATCCTCCCCACGTGATTCCTCGTTCTAAATGCTGTATTAATGTCATACTTTTGGAACACGTTAGCCAATTTATATGATGTTTTTTCCGTTTAAGTTAAGACTGGCCAAGCCTTTTCATTATTTTCCTTCTTATTTGATTTCTTCATTTTTGTTTATCTTCTTATCTTGTTTACTAGGCCCTTTCTGTATCCATTATTTTCCGCGATTGCGTATATCGTATTAAGTTCTTTGCTGTAAGTTTCTTTTTCCAATGGGGTTCGTTCAAGCCTGGTTATTAGATGTCTAAAGGCTGCATTTTTGTGCTGTTGGGGTGGTTTGAAGTATTGTATATTATCGTGTCTGTGGCCGTGGGCTTTCTATTTATCCCGAATTCGCATTTGTTGGTAACTTTATTCATTTTAGTTGTTATGTCCAAATAGTTGCATGAACACTTCCATTAAAATTGCAGATGTGGGATTACCCATTCCTAGCCCGTTAGTTTGTCTACCAACATTGCTTATGGAATCTCGGCAGTATCTGCATTTTATTTTCTTTTCTTCAAATTTGCCTTCGAAATGCGACCAAAATGTGCTTCACTTCGGCATCTGAAAGCGAAAGTCTTTTGTTAAACAACAAATCCGAAAAACTCAACTAAAATTTTTACTTTTTTTAAACAAATTGCACTAAACGATGTGAAATATTGGAAACTCAATTAAATAAAATGTCTTTTTAGCGCGAATTCCGATCAGTTGTTTCTCTTACACCCAAAAACGAGATGACACATGTGTTAATATTATATTTCCATTTTTATTGGAATGTTGTCACAAAAAGGTTCAGTTCACTTTAATGAACTAGTTCAGCTAATCGAGCTGGCTCTTTTGCTCTTTAGTTCAAAAACTCCCCAAGCCTATTACGCATGTGCATATGCATTTGTGTATGTTAAGGCATCCAATCCCGGGTTTCGGGATCTTAAATTGGAAATCCCGGGATATTTCGGGATATTACCACTAATTTTAATATTAATTTATTTTAATTTCATGATTCATAAAGATAACTTAACCATTTTTATTTAAAGATGCCCAGTAAAAACATGCATTTCCAAGAGATTCCACGCCCTAGTGATAGCTTGCAGTTATTGCCGCTTCATCAGCGTGCACATTCCCTGGAATGCCTTTGTGCCCAGGAACCCAGAAAATGCTTAGTTTGTTCTGGAAATGTTGGAAAATGACATTGCTAGTTTTTGTAGAGTTTTTGAACGCACGTTCAAAGCGTGATTCAATAATAGGTCCGTTCCTTATCTTTTCGGACTAAAATCTGAAAAGTGTCAAAATGCAAGAGCGTAAGCAAAATGCGCTCAATAAATGAGAATAACAGGAAAAAGTTAAGGATCGCAAAAAACCAAATTTTTAGTCCAAAGAATGACAAAAACAAAACTAACGTCAAATAAGAATAGAAATGTATGTACAAAAAATATTCACACAAACACAAGCACAATAAACACATCACTTATATCAATTATTTTTTAAAAACTCTAATGTCACTAGTGAGCAAACTTTTATTATTGAATCATGCGTCCAAAGTACTATTTAAAGAGTTTTTCTGCAAAAGCCATGGTGCCTTACAGCTGATTTTTTTTTACAAGACACCGGTATTTGTATATCGTCGCTTAAAGTACGAAACCGGGTATCGTCATTCTGCAAAACCGCGAAACAGACATTTGCTGTCAAAAATTGGATTTGCTCACACAAGCTGTTGGCTCAATCCTTATCCATTCATCCTGACATATACCAGCCAGAAATGCGATTGCTTTATAAAAAAGAGAACCATTTTAAAAAAATGTGTGTTTTTACTCTCTAGAAAATTATTTACGCAACCGCACATACGCGGTTTTGCATTTTGTTGATACGCAGTTTTGTACTTTAAAGGAATATATTTAGCTTTCTGCAAAGTGATACGCAGCGTCGCATGGTTGACACTGTTACGTTCGTGTCTGAAAGCAAACTTAAAAGTATCAAGAAACGAATCGAAACGTATCGAAATCACATCCATCTTGTAAAATTTGCCTTGTGGGAAACAAAGCTAAGAAGGGATAAAAGTAAGTTCACACATAAATATTTTCTCAATCAAAGCTCGTTTTTGAATTACCCTGCTTACACAGGCAAATCTCGGATTATTAGCCATCAAATTTGTTGTGCTTGTTATTCTAACATCTTAAAGAAAAGTTATGTTTCTTCTCTGTGCCACCGTGATCACTTTTTTCTGCTGTATTAGTCAATTTAAATATGTTTTAATTTAATATTTTCCTAAAGATACCTTTACAAATAAGGTTGCCAGACGTACTGCTTTTGGGAGTAAACGTACTAATTTTTATAACAATGTTCTCCGTTGTACTCCCAAAAAATAAAATCTGGAAATATACTCCTTTTTTAGTTTTGTACTCCTTTTTCCAGCTATTCATTTTTTATCATATACAGGGTGTAAAATAAAATGTAACTGTCGCACAGTTTTTTTTTTTTGACGAATAAAGGGTCCCTCATAGATTTGACGAAAAAAGTAGTTTATTGTTAACTTTCCACAGATCTTACTCAAATTTTATTAATTAGTTTTTCAATTTTAACCTTCATTTGGGTTTACCAGCGGTAAACACTTTGAGCAAAAAGTGCAAGCGGCACGAAAGTCTTCGTCGGCTACTTTATTACAAATGTATCTTCTGTAACCATAGGCTAATTTCCCCCATTTGGGTCCTTTATACTCAATCTTTTGTCCAACATAAGGCCTCATACTCAGAAATCGAAAAGGCTCGGAACTGGTGACTAGGAGACCATTCATTCGACCAACCCTATAAAGTTTGTTTTCATTTTTTTTTATACAAGGTCTAAGAAAAAATACACCTGTAAAAGATATGTACTTATCTCCCAAAGCTTACAAATAGAAATTAGTATTACAATTTTAAAACTAATTATTAAAATTTAAGTAAAATATTTTAAAAGTTACCGAAGAATACTTTTTTTCGCAAAATCTATAAAGGACCCTTTAATTTTTCAAAAAACCCATGCGACTGTTATTATTTTACGTCCTATACTTTGCCATTAATATTGTGGCAAACACTACTTAGTAAGTAAGTAAGATAGTGAAAAGGTGTAAGCATGGTCGGAGCCAGATAAGTGCAGGGCGCTCGGGTATAAAACTCAGCAAAATATTAAATTAATTATAAGGCTTAAATTAAAAAATGGCCATAGATTCAGGAAGAGTCTGGAATTCTTTTATAGAATTTAGTTATTTATTTTTGACATTATTGTTGCTTTGAAAAAGATTTCTAGGATATATTTTTTGGTTTCTACCTAATTAATGATAATTTGTAAGAATAATTTGCACGAAAAATTAAAAAAAAAATTGTACTTCTTTTTTATGATTTGTACTGATTTTTTTTCCTATCGAAAATACAAATGTGCTCTTGTCAAGTTCGGTTTGCATACAAACCGGTTTCGGCGTTGTGCCATCTTCAGTGTAATTTTTCGAATTTTCGAACTTGACAAGGGATGACGGAAATTCGTTAAAAAATAAATAATCTTACCACCTAATCAACCAACACAGAAATGTACTCCTTTCTCCGTTTCAGAATCTGGCAACCGTATTGGAGTATTCTCTGTCATAGGGAATAGAGTATACTCAGTGAAATAGGGACTTATATTACTAGGGCGTTAGGAGATGGGTATTGGTTATCGTAAATCTCCGAAATTATTTGGTTTTTTGAGATGTTGAAACTAGGATTGAAGTTGTTGGAATGCGAATAATCTGACCAGTGTGAAGCAAATACCTTTGCTATTTCACCGGGAGAGTAGATAGGACCTTGGTGTGTATGAATAAATCGAATATGGGATGATATGGGGGAACTGGTAAGAGTTTTAATGTCAGCCCAAAGTTGCTTAGGGTAGGGTTGGAATGAGGGTTAATGTTTGATGGAGGCCTTTCCAGTGAGTTATATTTTGAAATTTCTAGCTCTTTTCCTAAGACCGCATTGGCTTTTTTATAACTGATAACGTTTGCATCCTTTCTATCTTTTTTTTATTTTGCCCATAAAAGTTTCTTTTCATTTCTTAGTACTGTCAGAAGGTAAGACCAATAGGGTACTTTAGCGTAAAATTTTTGTGTGCTATTTTGGAGTGTAGCCTACCGTACTGGGTTGTTCATTTGACAAGCATGTTGCGATCGATCTGAATTTAGTCCAATTAGCCTTGCCTTTCAAGAATAGAGTCTGACCGATTCCCAATTTTTGGCCGATGCCGATTCCTTAAAAAAAACTACCTGAATATAAATTCATCCCAGAACAAATATTTTTGATAAAATTTTATAATTACAAAAGAAAAACATAAAAATTAACATTGCAAAACAAATAACCATTTAAGAATCTATTCACTTATTTATGTATGTACACACATAAATATGTACTAAAAGTAGTAAATCGCCTATGCATACACATTCTTATTCAATGTTAAAAAAAATAGTTCATTCGAAATCACATTTCTTAGGTGTACTCATAGTAGTAAAAATATGCAGCTTCTGCTGACTATAAAAGTGTTGTATTGAATACAATTTGTTAATAAACAGTAACCGTAGACTTTTAATGACAAATGTATTTTTGTAACGCAACGATTAATTCAAGGATAATCGTAACAATACTCACAGTAACGACATTTTAGCATTCTTTGCCTATTTCCCTTTCGTTTATTTAATGTTTCTTATTTTTTTATGAAAGTGTATGTAGCTCGTTAACAAAAACCATGTTAGTAAAAATTTCAACATTTTTCTTTCTTTTTCTTTTATTGAAGAAGATGAAAGAATTACATATTTATATCCGGATGGGTAAAAGTTTTGTGTGTGGAGAAGTGAGTAGGCAAGCCATCATTAAGAATAATTGGAACAGTTTACCTACCAAGACCTAATTTTTACTAGGGAAGCTGAAGGTAAGAAAATGTGTATTTTGCTCTTTAAGAATGAGGAACTACGGATTATTTAACTTACTTACCGCCGCAATCAGAAACATTCATTAAATTAGCTCTAATGGGCACTTAACTAATGATCGTTAAATAAGTTAATTAATGTGTCCTCTCAGAGTTAAAAATTATGAAATGAAAAATTTAAGTATGGCCCCAGTTGCAGCCTTTTTTTGTGGCATCACTTTTTTTTCCTTCTGTTTGAAATCAAATATAAAAATAAGTGTTCATATCATTTTGCGCACACTGCCTCTTTTTGCTTTTTTTATTTATTTTTTATTTTTTGTTAAATTTTAAGAAACTAATTTTATTTAATTTTTTTATCCTAATTTTATTTTTGTAGAATGTATTGTTTTAAAAAGGAACCTAATTTTTTATTTAATTTAATTTTTAGAAACTGTTTGCTAAAAGACAAAAAAACACTAAGCCAATTCTGGCATCTGTCTTTTAACTTACCACCTGTCTTGAAAGCTCCAAGCAATAAGTTTTCTAAAAACTAAACGAAATTAAAAAAAAATATTTTTTAGAACAAGAAAAACTAAAAGTTTGAGAAGATGAAAGTAAAAACAGAAAAAAGATGAGTTCTTTAAGTTTCTGAAAATTGAATTAAATTAAAAAAAGTAAATTTTTAAGCAATAAAATGTAAAAATGTAATAAAAAATATATATAAATTGGTAGCCGAGGATTGAACTCGGATCTCTCGAATAACACGTGCTCTGCTCACTGGGCCATTGCCACTATTACAGCAACGTTATCGAAATTGAAATTTATTGGAAACAAACAAAGAATGTCTACATCACTCATTAAAAAGTTAAGTAAAGGTTTTTCTTTACTGTTGGTTGCAATTTTTATTTGATAAGCTTGGGGCCCAAAAAATAGATAAAACACAGGTTTTAGTTTATTAATTTTTAATGTCGATATTTCGACCTCAATCTGAGTTCATCTTCAGTAACTCTTAATTGTGCCCGGTCGACTTTTTTTGTTTACATAACTTTAATGTTCATTAAATGCCGTTAACGACTCTGAGTGCGGCTGTAAATATTTAAAGGAACCTACTTAAATAAAGTTTATAACCATAAATGCCATCTAAGAAAAATCCTCTACATAGTAGATATCTCTATGTTCTTCAGTCCCCAAATTACCCTAAATTGAATTAAAATATTTTCATGTCTCGCTTGGTAAAGCAAAACTTTATTTTCGTAAAACACTACATAATATTCAACGTTCATATAAACTTCTACTCTTCATATTATTTTGCAGGCTAAAAGTAAATTGATCAAACACGACCCGATTGAAGATCAACACGAGCTCAGGCACAAACTTCTGACTAGACAATATCGTGTAAAAATGAGAGACGGAGATAAGCGCTTTACAAGTAAAGTTTGGGAAGTATTTGGGATTATAGAAAGGGACACGGGTGAAATAGTTCCACACGTTGTCGCATGTCAAAAATGTAGCAGAGTATTTAAGTTCCGTAGCAACACCACGTCAAATTTGATCAAACACAAGTGCTTCCTACAAAGGAAAAGCAATGTTGACAATACCTCAGCTCAAATGATAGCCAATATTGAATCTGAAACGAAGAAAACTCTAGAAAGCATAATTTTACAGTGGACCATAGAAAATTGTCGACCCATTGATGTATTCGAAGACACCGGCCTGCAAAGGCTTGCCGAATTTCTTATAGCTACTGGCGCAAAATGTGGTCCAAATGTAGATGTGGATGAACTTTTCCCACAACTCTCAAAGATTACACAGTGCGTGGAAAAACGGTACATTAATTACGTGGAGAAATTAAAAGTTGAAATAAGTTCGATTCGTAGAGTTGGCTTTGGCTTAACCGTCGACTTGCTAAAGGATGAATACGTAAATGTATCTTATATTTTTGTAACGATTCATTACATAAAGAATGGAGAATTATTTAATCGTCTACTGGGATTGCACTCGATTGAAGGCGATAAATGCACAAGTAAGTAACCTGCTTTTTAATTTTTCACACAAGCACAATAAAGGGCTGACTATAATAGCTCTGATCCCGAACATGAACTTGCAGGAAGTTACAGGAAAAATGATCCCTACTCCAAAATCCTGTAAATGAGAGCGATTTTGGGAGAGTTGTGTAGAGAATGAAGTTGCAAGATTTCACCCGATATTTTTCTTCTGGTAAAATAATGAAAAGTGTCAAAAGATCACTGGTTGACGTTGCTTTTTGTTCCCGTACGTTTTGTTGTTACTCACTTTTTACTCTCACTT
>NW_023458567.1:21089510-21091001 GCF_013731165.1 Rhagoletis pomonella | reverse complement strand
ACGACATACAACAATACGACACTTACGACACTGTTGTGAATACCCCATATATATATTATATATTATATATTTGATAAGCTTGAGGCCCAAAAAATAGATAAAACACAGGTTTTAGTTTATTAATTTTTAATGTCGATATTTCGACCTCAATCTGAGTTCATCTTCAGTAACTCTTAATTGTGCCCGGTCGACTTTTTTTGTTTACATAACTTTAATGTTCATTAAATGCCGTTAACGACTCTAAATGCCGTTAACGACTCTGAGTGCGGCTGTAAATATTTAAAGGAACCTACTTAAATAAAGTTTATAACCATAAATGCCATCTAAGAAAAATCCTCTACATAGTAGATATCTCTATGTTCTTCAGTCCCCAAATTACCCTGATTTGAATTAAAATAATTTCATGTCTCGCTTGGGAAAGCAAAACTTTATTTTCGTAAAACACTACATAATATTCAACGTTCATATAAACTTCTACTCTTCATATTATTTTGCAGGCTAAAAGTAAATTGATCAAACACGACCCGATTGAAGATCAACACGAGCTCAGGCACAAACTTCTGACTAGACAATATCGTGTAAAAATGAGAGACGGAGATAAGCGCTTTACGAGTAAAGTTTGGGAAGTATTTGGGATTATAGAAAGGGACACGGGTGAAATAGTTCCACACGTTGTCGCATGTCAAAAATGTAGCAGAGTATTTAAGTTCCGTAGCAACACTACGTCAAATTTGATCAAACACAAGTGCTTCCTACAAAGGAAAAGCAATGTTGATAATACCACAGCTCAAATGATAGCCAATATTGAATCTGAAACGAAGAAAAATCTAGAAAGCATAATTTTACAGTGGACCATAGAAAATTGTCGACCCATTGATGTATTCGAGGACACGGGCCTGCAAAGGCTTGCCGAATTTCTTATAGCTACTGGCGCAAAATGTGGTCCAAATGTAGATGTGGATGAACTTTTCCCACAACTCTCAAAGATTACACAGTGCGTGGAAAAACGGTACATTAATTACGTGGAGAAATTAAAAGTTGAAATAAGTTCGATTCGTAGAGTTGGCTTTGGCTTAACCGTCGACTTGCTAAAGGATGAATATGTAAATGTATCTTACCTTTTTGTAACAATTCATTACATAAAGAATGGAGAATTATTTAATCGTCTACTGGGATTGCACTCGATTGAAGGCGATAAATGCACAAGTAAGTAACCTGCTTTTTAATTTTTCAAACAAGCACAATAAAGGGCTGACTATAATAGCTCTGTTCCCGAACACGAACTTGCAGGAAGTTACAGGAAAAATCATCCCTACTCCAAAATCATGTAAATGAGAGCGATTTTTGGAGAGTTGTGTAGAGAATGAAGTTGCAAGATTTCACCCGAAATTTTTCTTCTGGTAAAATAATGAAAAGTGTTAAAACATCACTGGTTGACGTTGCTTTTTTGTTCCCGTACGTTTTGTTGTTACTCACTTTTTACTCTCACTT
>NW_023458567.1:21087132-21089410 GCF_013731165.1 Rhagoletis pomonella | reverse complement strand
AAAAAGTTATCAAGCTCTTAAAAAATCACCCGTTACATACATACATATTTATACAAATAAAAACATCTCGCTCATATTGTATTATTTGCCGGTATATTTACATATAAATACATACATATGTGTTTATGTATGCATGCATATATTATTAAATAATATAGCGTTAAGGTCAGTGAATGTGTAGGTGTTACCAATTGCAGTTGGGTAAGGCCAAGTTCATGGACGCATTGCGTGATGTCGATAACCTGGCACACATCGGCCCCAGCCGGCTGGTGTACAGACACAGAGTTCAATGCATCGGCAACGTAACTGAGGCGTTGGGATTACCGTTATGTAATCAGCTGTTAAAAAGTGCACAGCCCGGTTGATATATGTATGTACAAACATATCTTCTACTAAAATATTTAGTAAGGACTATTGTTTAGTGCGAGTACATGTGCATTAATTTTTTTATTTTTATGGAACTTAATACATATGTATATGTACGTTTGTATGTCCATATGTACGGATATATTTTATTTAATGGTGATTTATTTTCTAACAAAAAATGTTGCCCTTTGATTGCCCCTTTCTCTTCTCTTTTTTTTTGGTGACGGTAACGCAGAATTTAATGCGTATTAAAAGAAAAAGTTGTTAAAATGATTGTTACAAACTTGCATCCATTTCGGATAGAGATTCCGCGAATTGTTCGTGTAAAAGCCTGTAAGTTCATGGAGTACTGGATCAGAGCTTATTTTCGAACAAGGTTGCCTCTATATGAATGTCGCGAATATGGTTAAGGCGTATGACTTACTGAAAGTGCGACGGCTCCGTGTTTCGCATATTAGAGGTCGAAAACTATCGATAGTAGTGACTATAAATATTTGCCAATATTACTAATGAACATTATCGATACATCGATAATATCGGCCATATTTTATTTATAAGAAAAACTTAGTTTATTGAAATATTTAGCTTTGTTAACATTTTTATTTGTTTGTACATATAAACATTTTTCTGCAAAGAAGCTTTTCCAGAGTTCGACTACTATTAATAGTTAATCCCGTCGAACATTAAACTCTCACTCACTTCACAGACGATACTGGAATGTATAGGTATTTAATATTATATAGGAATAAATATAAACAGTGTTACCGTGAATCATTTTTAGTGGTAACCAAATTCTATAAAAAAAGGGCTATAAAAGAGCTAAAAAAAATCGTTGTGGCTAAAAATGGTAGCTAAATTTTTGTTACTTACATATACATATATAAGTATACACGCAAACATTTTCAATAAGTAATGGTATAAAAACAATGAACTCTGGAAAAAAAGCAAATATTTTATCCAACCAAAAACGTTTTTGTATAAAAGGGGAAATATACGACACCAGCTTGGTGGCTCCATCAAGTGATTGTACCATAATGCTCGAAGCATATAACTTACCAGCATGCTGGTACAATATTTATTTTTTAATGACGTCCAGGAAAGATCGAGATGATAATTTTTCTACCATTTTGTTAAACATTTTATTTTTATTTTTAATTTAAAACTGCAATATCAAGAACTAAATCTTCCACAAACAAGGCTTTGACTCATATAGTGCAAGAAATTTCTGCCAAAATACTTTTTACTTAGAAAATTTTGCTTATTTCACCACTCCCGACAGCAGCATGCTGGTACAATCATACAATTTTCAAATAGTTTTTGGGGTCGCAACAGCAGCTGGAACATACACGGTCAATCGACTTGATAGGCCATTAACCAAATTAAGCATATTAAGGGCCGTGAACTTATCTATTTTAAACCATAGTTAAATCGTTAATAGATAAGTTAACAGCCCTACCACTTTTACAGTATGTATGTATAAAAACGTAAGGAACATACAATACATATAGATATGTATATATATCAGTCTTTCTTAGTTTAAAAATTCATCTCTTACAAAAATGAAAACAAAAATAGATCAAATTAAACATACACAACTTTTTCATATTAAGTATAAATAAATTCTCCATAGGGCTAAAAAAGGGCTAGGGGTAATTTTAAATTTATGTGGCCTAAAAAAGTATGTGGTAGCTTAATCTAGCCACCCAAGGGGTAAAACGGCAACACTGAATATAAAGCTTTGTTCTTTGATGGCAGAGATATTTAGGATCCATGGCTTTAATGCCCGGTTGGACCAATTAATTTTGTTTTTATCAGCCTGTTAAAATTTAAAATGACAAATTTTCCCAAGAAAATTGCGTCTGATATATTTTAATATTAATTGGAGCAACTGGGATTAAATAAATTAATAAAA
>NW_023458567.1:21067784-21087032 GCF_013731165.1 Rhagoletis pomonella | reverse complement strand
TATTTTAATATTAATTGGAGCAACTGGGATTAAATAAATTAATAAAAGCTCCATCACTCGATTTAATAAATGGTTGAGGATTCTATTCCCTTTCCACTTCGACTTTCATTGTCGGATGTGTATGTACACCGAGAAAATGCTACAAGTAAAACGTCGTATTTATAAGAAATTGTAAAACAAATTTTTTTAATATAACTGTATTGCACTCAAACATGACTAAATAATAGCCCAATTCTGTATCGGTGACAAAATTTTTTTTACTGACAAACTTAAACTCTTTCATATATTTTTCTGTTATAAAAACTGTGACAAGAGTTTTTCAGTGATACAGAATAGAGCCGTCAAAATTATGTAATTGTATACACGATATATTTTTAAAACAAGATTCTAATATGTGAAAAGTAAATATATTTGTAATTTTTACCATACCAAAAGGTTTGTGACACAGAGAATGAGGTGCCGTACGATGATGAAGATGACAATGTAAGAGCCGTGGCTGTACTTTGATTTAAGTGCTTGTTAGAAAAACAAAACAAATCGCCATAGATTTATTAGAAAACTTAAGATTCTTTTTTGCAGAGGAAAATGCGCTTAAATACAGACGTAGGTTTTCATTTCTCGCTTATTTGTCGAAATAAGAACTACCAAATCGTCTCTCAGATATAGACGAGAAACAATTTACTATTGGTTTTACAATACAGCCGATAGTATCGATAGTTTTAAAACATCGATAGTATATTTGAAAACATAAACCATCGATATGTCGATAGTATCGTACATCACCACACACCAAAGGCTCCACCTATTCTACCGGCTGACGATTTTATGGCGCTGTAGGATTTGTGTAATATATTTTATTTTTTTGATAACGCCACGTATCAAACTTCAGCTACCCTAACAGAAACTATATCTTTAGTTATTCCCATCGCTTGTGATATTAATCAATAATTAACAAATCTAAAAGACACCATGAAAAGTAAAGAATGAGAAGTTGTTCGCCAGTTCTTAATAGGTCGATTAAAACTAAGAACTTCTCATTTCGAGAATCGAAGTCTGCCGAAACTTGCAACGCTGTTGGACGCAAGGTTGAAGGAAGGTGATTTACATCAGTTGAAAGTGCGGACGCAGCAGCAAATCTACTTCGAAATGAAATTGTTGAGATTTTCTCCTAACTAGACGCACCTCTTCGCAAGCCCACGAAATCCTACTCAACTAACGCCCCTCTCCTTCTGATGCAAGCCAGTGAGTGGGGAACACTTCCAGGGCCTCCCGTAAGTTGAGCTTGACGAAAAGGACAAGGAGACAAGCCAATCTAGACAGGGCTAGTAAGCTGCAACAACAACTGGGCACTTAATCAAATATATTCCAGGTGCAATTGTTCGCAATTTAAAAAAAAAAAACCCACGAACGTCTCTGTAGGTTAACTAATGGGACCACTAGCCCCATCATGTCGGACAACCGCGCAGCATTAAAAGCCTTAGAATCACGTAGGTAAAACGATCTCAAAGTCTGTATGCTCCTCAGCCTTATCGTGGTTCAGTCAACGTTGGTTTGGTGTTATGTATTCATCAGTTGAAATTCACTGCCAAAATAAATGTAAAATGTAAAGATAAACAATTGTTAGTTGATTGATTGTTTGTTTTATCAATTAAGTTTCTTAATCAAATCCCAATTTCGATAGTGTTATTGAGCTTTGTTAAAAAAAAGGGGAAAAGCAAGAAAGTCTAAGCGATAGAAGTTATAGCTGCTATTTTGGAGATCACCACATCTCCTCGTCAGATTTTTTTTCTAGACTACAGCAGGAATCGAACCAACATCATTGATGTGCAAAGCCAACAACGCTAACCACTGAGCTATGCACACCCCGTAAACTCGTGTTGCTAATCCATTTACTTATTCATTTGTTTCAAAATTTGATTGGGATCTATTTCTGTTCATATTTTTCTCTTTGCATCAAAATTGTTCATTTAATCGAAAAGCAATTCTATATTTACTTATTTCTTTTGATTTTCCTTGCAGTTGGTTGGGAGCGGTTAAAATTAATATAGCAATGGAATCATCTCCTTCGGAGATACGTTTACACAGACACTTGTTGCATCTAAACAATAACAAAAGCCATGAGCAGACAAATGTACACAAAAAAATTCACAACTAATCAAAAACGAATTAGATTTCTCAACTTTATTCAAGGTCGTCGATAGCCGCGAGTGGGTTAATGTCTCGGATTTCATTGTTCAAATGTGGAGGCGTGACAGCGTGACAAATTCAATTAAAATAACAGCCAAGCTGAGTAGCTGAATTATTTAAAAGCAGACAAAAATGACTATGACCCACCCCGCCTGTTAGGACCAACACTCAAAAGTAATGTAACTAAATAATAAATATGTAACGAAATCGCAAATTTATTTAAACCCACATCTGAATACAAACATCTAGCAGGCACCCCCAAAATTCACCATACACAATCAATTTCGTTTTGTTTTTGTTATGCAAAAAAAAAAGTGCAATTTTTAAATTATACGCTAACTTGTGCGAAGTTTTTTCCTCATCTGTCAGACGCCCGTGGGGTCACTGGGTTTGTTGAACTTTTTGTGTCAAGCCATTTCAGCTTATTTTTAGTAAATTTTTATTTTGTGTTGTAGGATATTATTATTCTAATTTTTTGTTGTTATTACTGTCAACAACAATGACCTTAGGCAACAAAGTTCATTGTCAACCGCGGATCGTGTTTTGATTTTAGTTCACTTATACACTTTCGTATACCGGGCACATATTTACTTATGTATGTATATTTTCATACTTTAATGTTTCGGTTTGTTTTTTTTGTAAAAGGTCAGGACTGTGGACACGTCATACAAACTTTGTAACTACATACATATGTACATTAGACTGCATCACTCCCCATACAAAAAAAAAAACAATCGGGACTGTATTTATATAAAATTAACTCTAAAAAATTAAATTAACTAATAGTAAAATACAAAATGTGATATAAAATAAAACAAATGAAAATAAAATAAAGTAAAATTAAATATATACACCTAATAAAATAAAAAATAAAAATAAAATTGAATAAATAATAAAACAAAAAAATTTTTGGCAACGTCTCCAACCGAGGATGGAACCTGGCACCTATAGACTTGAAGCACGCAACTCTCACAACTCGGCTAAAAGACAACAGCTGGCCGTTTTTACCATTGTTGTCATCGAAAATTCCCCTGAGGCGAGTTAATTCCCAAAAAATTTCGTGCATTTATTCGGCTGCTTATGCGTATTTGAAAGAGGAAAATGCATGAGTTAATGCAAACAAAGGCTGTTTATGCCAATAAGCGATCCCGATTGTCACCCGTATTAATCTGCATAAGCATACCCGTTTGTCTTGCGTTTTAGGCAACTGTCAACTAGCAGAATATGAAAAAAACTACAGTGGCTCCTGGGTAAATTCCTAGTCCTCGCACCTGTAACAGTTAAGACTCTTTTCGTTTTTCTACATACCATGACATAATTTTTTACTTATCTAATATATAAAATCTCGTGTCACGGTATTTGTGGTCGACCTCCTCCGAAATGGCTTGACCGATTTGTATGAAATTGTTTGTGTATGTATATTTAGTAGATATGAGAATAGGCCGTAAAGTACTATATTTCATACCGCTAAGTAGAGGGGGCGTGACACCTCCCATACCAACCGAATTTTTCAGTTGTGTTCTTGGTACAGTATTGGAACTTGATGTGGCATAGTCATGAAGACAAACTGGGGCTATTGCAAAAAGGGGCGTGGCACCTCCCATAAAAACCTAATTTTTTATACTGCATATCTCTGGAAGTGTTCATGGTAGAGTACTCGAATAGATACATATATGAAATCAATTGGATTCTCTTCGCAAAAATTGGGGCTACTTGAAAAGGGGGCGTGCGCCCTCGAAACATACTGAAACTATTACCTATCTTTGTATGCATATATATTTATTCCGTACGTGTTTTTGTGAGTGATCCTTTTTAAAGAAATTTTTTGTGTATGAGTGGCTTTCTGGAAAGTTAGATTCACAGTTTTACCCGCCAGGTAGAGCTGGAGTCGAGTTATTACTAAAAATTTCACTTATGATCTGATCTGGCTTATATTCGAAATATGTATGTAATGGTATCGTAAAGGGAAATATTTAGGCTAAGAGAAAAAACGCGTTGTAATATTCAGAAAAATGTTATGAGTTCACTGAGGGAAATAACGCATAGAAAATATGAATATTTTTATTTGATTATCACACACACGCGTGGTGTTGATTCAAAGTCAACATTTGAATGCACATTTACATGCCGGGCTGTAGCTGAGTGCGCGAAGATGCTTGCACAATTTGCTAATTTCCAGAGGGTCAGGGTTCAAATCCCATTACATCATTTTAATATGGGCGTATTTGAATTGAATATTTCTATACTAAATACTAAAATTTGTATACTTAAATTTATTACGAATCGGGATGGTGCTCTTTCATATGCGTATTTTTGTAATTTAGCGCGCTTTTTTAATTCTAAGCTTCTTTCTCTCAGTGCACCGGTTTAATTTGTGAAATAGTTACATCTCGAGATAGTTGAACTTCGCACAAGCAATAGTTGCTGATTAGTATATGTACCTAAATACGTTCAAAATGGCGTGCACAGAGTTTTACAATTATATTAAGGAAAAGACAGAAGTTTTGAAACCAGTTAACAGCAACGACAAATAAGACTGATATTTTAATGTTACCTTGTACTTAAATTTTTTTCTTTCATGAAACCTAGAGCAGGCCTTCCCAAAGTGAGTGACGCGGCACCCTGGGGTGGCTAGAGTATACTAGTGGTGCGGACAAATTCTTTAGACTTTCCATATACAACGCAAGCGGTTTGATCAAACTTCAACATGGCGGCCAGAAAATCACAAAATTTAGATTTTTATTAAAATTACCTTCAGCGGCTCGTCAAACCCCATACACACCACAAATAGCTTGCAGCAAAGGGATATTTCGCTCTTAAGCGTAGTGCCCCCGTACGTTTTGTCAACGTAAAATTGAATCAGAAAATTTTCAGAAAAATAGCCGAAAACGTCGCTTTTCACAACCGCTTTCGGTACTTTTGTAGACCTAATCCGCGTTTCATTCACTTTTCTTCCCGTTTTTGGATTAATTTTCGGATATTTTGCTGGCTGGGCTGTTCTCGTAACAAGCGCAGCAGCTTCGCGCACGTGTATATAAATATTACTTATTCTTTGGAACTTCACAATCATACTGTCAAAGAGCGAATCAACACGATTTTAGAGGCAGTCTTCTCGTGTTAGTGAGGTACCCATTTGCAATGCAAATCGAAGAAGAACGAAGTACTTCAGTCTTACGCCACTAGCTATGAAATTTTTAAAGCTATCGACAAATTTGTACAGAACAATGGTTTGAAATGGAGAAAGTGTGCGGATATTTGCGGTGGTTGGAAAAATGAAAGGAGCGATGTCTAGGATGAAGCATGAGGCAGAAAACGCCACGAGAAGTCACTGTATGATCCCTCGGTATTCCCTGGCGACTAAGAAGATGCCGCCACTAGATTCAAACCCCGTATTGGATGACGCTGCGAAGATAAGAGAGGCCTGCGAAATTAAAATATATCTCTGGTTTTTTCTAGCACGTCGAGATTGTTTTTATTGGGGACATGTATATTTTAGAATTTCTATCAATTTGCATGAAAACCCCATAAATAAACAAAGTAATAGAAGTTAACGCTAAGAAAATTGATAACAGCCGGTTTCACTAGCAAATTCAAAAAATTAAAATCATTTAAAATTTTTAAAATTGGCTGTAAAAATTATTTTCTTAGCGTCAACGAGCATTACCAGCGTTAACTTGGAAGGTTTAGAAAAAACCATTGTCGAATATTTTCCCAGCATTGAATCTGAGGATGGCTTCAGCTGGATAACGATCCCGTTTTCATGTGGCCCGAAAAGTAAACCTACTGAGATGGCCAATTAAGCTTTTGAAAACCTTCTAGAAGACAGTGAAGACAGCACTTTGATTATTAAATACTACGAAGGGAGCCAAAAGAGTTCTGGATGCAAGTGTACGCAGAAAACACTGCTGTTGGCAAGATTGCATTAACAATACTAGTGACTTTTAGGCCCTTATTATGAGTTGAATTCGATTTTCGATCTTCGCTGGTTACATATAACACCGTGCGACAAAACCAAAAAAAATTTTAAAACACACGAAAAACTCCATATATTCACCAAACCAGGAGCCAAATATAGTATAACTGCGTTTTTAATTTTTCTCTCTGACGTCAGAATTTTTTTTAAAGGACTTTGAAGTTTCCAGGATATGATTGAATAAAAAACATTTTGAAAAGATTTGGGGCATTGTAGGTAACAATATGGGTATAAGTTAAAAGCAAAAATTCTGTAGAATGAAAATAAATTAATTTTATGTTGCATCAGGACGAATAAATGTTGAAAATGTCCGTTTAAAACTTTATCCTTGAATATCCTTGGAAATTTCAAATAATTATTTTTGAAAAAAAATATATGTCAACGACTAATATGTAAACTACCACATCCTCGAATTTCGTCCTTCTAACTTTATTAGTTTTAGATAAAAACATTGTACACTTCCCTTTATAAGATATTGATAGTTACAATATAAATAAATTAAGATACTAGGATCACTGGAATGTACTGCACTCCGCTGGGTATTGGACCAAACCATTTTTTTAAGAGATTGAGTCATAGGTAAAAAAGCAGTTTCTCCGTTTTTCGAAGTTTGCCTCCGAAATCGAGATATGGGCCTTCGAAGTTCGAAATAGGATTTTTGGTAAAAAATTATTTTTTATTATTATATGTAAATAACTAAAAAACTAAAAATAAAGTCGTAGACTGCCTTTTGCTCTTATTTAAATGATTTATAACTTGTTACATTATTACTTATATTACAGGTGCTATAAGGGGGCAAAGGTCGGGTCTTCGAAAAACTAAAAACCTTATATCTCAAACAATTTTGAACTGATTTTTAAAAAGTTGGTATCTGTGTAAACGTGATTCGACCCCCTTCTTCTCTTCTGATATGTATATTTGTATACTTTGTATGTAAAAATATGAGAAAAAACATTTAAAAGGAAAAAATACCTTTTTTTATAAAAAAATTTTTTAAACAAATAAATTACGAATCGATTTTTAAAAAGTTGATATCGTTGTAAACGCAATCAAACCTTCTTTCATATGCTATGCGTATTTGTATACTTCGTGTATAAAAATTTGAGAAAAACACTTAAAATGAAAAAAATACCTTTTTTTTATAAAAACCAAAAAAGTAACAAGAAAATTCCTAACCCATTTTTAAAAATTTTGGTATCGTTGTAAAGGCGATTAAATATCCTTTTTTCTGGTATGCATATTTGTATACTGCGTGTATAAACATTTGAGAACAAACTTGAAAGCAAAAAATACCTTTTTTTATAAAGAAAAATATTTTAAACAAGATAGTTACTAACCGGTTTTTAAAACATTGGTATCGTTGTAAAGGCTACCAGAAAACTTATACTTTCTTTAACCCAAAAATTTCGTTTTATATACACACAAAAAAATTTATTAAAAACATTTTTTCCCTCTATATAAACTCCTGCCCCCTAGATGAAAGGCTGGCTACACCCTTGTATACAAAACAATTAAAGTATTTAAACCGTAGGTATGTCATACGGTCATTTTGTTCTCTTAGTGCGCATACATGGGTAAATAATAATGATTCCAGTATCCTCATTTATGTATATTGTAATTATCAATATCTTATAAAGAGAAGTGTAAAATTTTTTTATCTAAAACTAAAAAGTTTAGAAGGACGAAGTTCGAGGATGTGGTAGTTAACATATTAGTCCTTAACCTACATTTTTTTCAAAAATAAATATTGGAAATTTTCCAGGATATTCAAGGATTAAGTTTTAAAAGGACATTTTCAATACTTACTCCTCCTTGTGCACCTAAAAATGAATTTTTTTTCTGTTCTACAGAATTTTTCCTTGTAATTGATACCCATATTGTTATTCAACATTGCATCGAATCTTTTGAATAATTTTTTTATTCAACCATATTCTAGAATTTTCAAAGTCCTTTTAAAAAATCCTGACGTCAGAGAGAAAAACTAAAAACGCCCCCAGTTTTGTGAATAAATTGATTTTTTCGTGTGTAAAATTGACTTTCGCATGGTGTAATAGTACTTATTTCCTAAATTTCGTATCTCGAAAATAAAACAGGTCTGGCAGTCTTGGGATCTTGGACCACACATCACACTTTTATTTTCTCAGGGCTTCTGATGCCACAAGCTATTAGCGTATCGCATTTTTCTTAGACATCCTACATAATAGTTTTGTACATACTTATAATTAATTGTCTTCTGCAAATGAGTATCTAATATTTTGACCGATATAAAATAAAATTATGAATTATAATTTTTCATCACTTTGGCATTCCAGCCTAAAATATTAAAAAATTGTCGGAGCCATTGTCACAACCATTTGACCACTGATTGCCTTGTCACTCTAAATTTACGTTTATTTTTCTTTGGCAACTCAGCGTAGTGAAAGTCACCGCCATTTGTTATTTGAGAATTTTATGATAATCAAAAATGATTGCATATGTATGAGATGTGGTCTATTTAGAGTAGAGAGCGCTTGCTGTGGGCGGTTAGCGACCATCTAGCCGTCTATTTCGTTTCCAAACGTGGTAGATTTCGCTTCATTCACAGCAATCATTCAGAGTCATGCCTTCATACATATGTATGTACACGCAAGTGCACACATTTGACCAAACCGAGGTCAATGTCGTGGATTTTCAATGCCACTAGCAGGGATGTTGCGAATATTTGCATTCGCATTCGTTATGCGAATGATTCGCATCATTTTACATATTCGCACTCGACATTCGCATTCACATTAAATGATACGAATGTTTTGCGAATGCGAATGTATACATGGGCTCTTAGTCTATCTAAATGGTTAAGTAGTATATCAAGCAAATTGATGGGCAGTCAACAAGTACTGCTAAAAGTCTTATAAGCAACCTAGAAATAATTTTAGATTCCTCCAGCGAAAGCAAGGCTCGGATGTAGAATCTGGAGACATCAAAAAATGTGAAATTAAAGCTCAATTGAAGGCCTGTCTTAAAGAAAAACGAGCTAAAATTACTTATTTTGAAATATAATATGCCCCTTTTGAACTTTGACCACTATATAAAAACACCACACTACGGTCTGGCAGCTACTATTTGCTGGCCAAAAGTAATTTTTTAAAGTATCGATAAATCGATTTTTTGTCCCTTCACTATACCAATTCTCCACAGTAAAAAGGGACATACATATGTACTCATTATTTTCTTAAAGAGCTTTCCCATTGTGATATCAGCTGTTAAAATTGACATTTCTACTAAAAGTTTACAAATTTGTTTCTCTCGTAGTCAGTATTCTTGTAGTTTAGTTCGAAATGGTATAAGTCTTCGAGTGAGAAAGATACTTCAAAAAAGACAATGGAAATGAATATTTGTGTGATTAAAAAAAGAAAACTAACATATAGCTTGCTAAATAAAATAAAATCCACTTTCAAAATTGACTCTAATTTGGGTAATGATATTCCACTTTAAGTAGAACTGTAAAAAATTGGTTTCATTTGGCGGTCTTCAAGCTTTGTGGACAATAAAAATTTTCAATTTAGAGTTTGTGGGCTGAGAATCATGTTGCACTTTTTTGCATTTTCTGAATAATGCGCTTTTTATTAGAAAAGGTTCACGTGTGTTTTCAAGTTCTTTTCGATGTTTGAAGAGCAGCAGTCAACAAAGGTGCAAAAAACTCCTAATTTAAACATTTTGCTGCGACATATCTAAAGAATATAACAACTACATAAAGTAAATAGCAAGAATGGTATGCAAGTACGTAGGTGAAAAATGAATTATTGCATTTTTTTGTTTAAACATGTACGTTGCGTTATTTCTTCAACTTTATATCTAGCCTAATATCAATGATATACCTGTTGTGCTATTGTCCTTCCAAATAAATACAAATATAAGCTTATATTTAAAGGAAAAAGTTTTTATTTGAAGCAGCTGTGATTAGAAAAAAATATATAGCAAAAACTAAAAAAATTTTAAACTCAAATTTTTTCCGATAACGCCATATTGGATCCGCCATTTTCAATTTCAAGAACCTGGCACCAGATTTTAAATCAACGAATTCGAAAACCCCCTTATATTCTAAGTCTTTGCTGAAAATGAAAAAGTTATAAAATTTGGTCGCCATATTGTATCCGCCATTTTCAAACCCTAAGTTTCAAATCAATTTGGTTACTTCTCGACTTTTGGCCAGCGAATGATAGTCGCCAGACAATAGTGTACTGTATAAGTTAAGCACTCGTTCAATGTTCTAATAATTTACAAAATTTTTAAGTAATAAAAACGATGACTCAAGTTGATTATAGCTTTTTTAATGTTATTCGCACATTCGCATTCCGAAAGTTCGCATTCGCATTCGCATTTGAGAATGGGAAAAATGTGACATTCGAAACATCCCTAGCCACTAGACAGATTTTCTATTCATTGTTGTTATGTACATATGTAGTAACATTAACAGGCACATTCTGCGTTGGTAACAAAAATTCTGTTACCGGTAAGTAAGGTTCCTGGTAATTTTTAAACCCTTTTCGCATTCTGCGCACTGGTAAATTTTGTTACCATCTCATAAGCAGGTATGCAACACTAAAATTTATACAAAACTTCATAGCTAAATGGCTGAATAGATTAAATTGTTACCAAGATACTTACAACTGCGGTTACAAGAAGTGGTGTTATTTTTGCATTTTTATTAAAGCATGCAAAGCTTCAGTTTCACACTTATGAGTGGTATGCTCAACTTTATTTCGGTTTGTAGCACAAGTCGGCTGACTTAATGATCTACTGAAAGTTTGTATTTGGGTCCTGGGATAATTACTGTGAACGGCTAGTTAAAGCTGCGCTAAGGACTGGGTTTCGAGGAAAGCATACATCAGTACCCTGTGGATTGTAAACCAAATTTAAAGGTATTTTCTCACATTACAAATAGGATTTATTGAACCAAGTACTATCATTTCGATCAATTACTTCTCGACTTTTTTGTGGTAAGCCAAGGTAATATTTTGGGAACATTTTTAAAACTTAAAAAATAATAATATATATATCCTAAATGTACATATAGCAGAGCTGTGTAATGATTGAATCAATTGAGTGTGCATTCTCATTTTTTTCGTTTAAAAAATGTGATTGTTTGATTTAAAAAATTTAACAACCACTCTTGAGATTGGTTACAAATTGCAAACACAAAATATGTAGTGTGTTATGGAATGGTTGATACCCATTCACATAGAGAATGTGAATGCAAAAAAAAAACTCAATCATGTATGATTGGACGTTTATGGGAATGCAATCTGTCATTATCATTCAGTACTAATACTATTTGTTGTATCAGGGTTGAAATTTTTGTACCCAAAATGTGAAACCAGAAGATTGCCATCTCCCTTAAAAACCGCGTAATTGCATAAATTATTTTCTAGAGAGTAAAGTCACCCATATTTCAAAATGGTTATCTTTTTTATAAAGCAAACGTATTTCTGGCTAGTATATTTCAGGACGAATGAATAAGAATTGAGCCAAGAGCTTTTGTGAGCAAATCCAATTTTTGGCAGCCAATGTCAATCACACGGTTTTGCAGAATGACGATACGCGGTTTTGTACTTTAAACGACGATATATATGTACACATATTAGATTATTTATTCTCAAAATGCATGAAAACTATAGTATGCTTGCAAACAATTAATAACATTTTGTGATAAACAGTTTTACAAATGTATTTGCACTTCAAATTTGTATTTTAATAGAGTATTAATTAAATAAATTATTATTGTAAATTATTATTTTAATAAATAGATATAGAGATATTTATACTTGGCAACTCTTGGACTTTTCTTCATTTGTAACAAATGACAGATGTAAACAAAATAAAAAAATAATTGTATTTTTACAAATTTAAAGCAAACGGGCGTTCTTTACAAAAAAATGTAGTTAGTGATCGAATTGCGCATATTTTTTTTACAATATCAAGTGCCCACAAGAAGTGTTAAACCACTAAATAGCTTAAAAAACGCTTTCAAAAATTCGAAACGAGAGTGAGGTGCAGTGTTCAATTGTGATGGAAATTGCAGGCAAAATTTGTGCGTGTGTAATTAATGTTTTACTTATTTGAAGAAATGTTGCCCGTTGCCAAACCAAGACCCCCGCTTTCCCCTGGTGGTTACATAATACTTGAATAGCTCCTTAATTAACATGTGTTTGTTTTGAGCACGCACGGCCAGTTAAACAGGCATGTCTGAATCGATTTCCTTCATCATTCTTAGCAATTTGATGTGCATTTTTATTGTTATGTGTTGCAAACAGACATTTTAGGAACTAAATAGGTTCTAAAATCTCTGTACACAAGCGCACTTATTTTTAACAGTTTCCAGTTTATGTAATATTAATCAAAACAGCTTTTATTTATTTTATGTATTATGTGATTTCTGGAAGCGTCGAATACAAAAAAGGGCTGTGACTGGGTTTATGTAATTTGAAATTGTATTGATGATTACTAATAATAATAGAAACGCGCTTACATATCGACACAACTAAAAATTTCATATATCTCAGTAGAGCCAATTAAAGATTTTTTGTTTCGTAATTTAGCAATAATATGTCTTGGAACGTAATTATTCCGGATTATATGCAGTCATACTGGAAGCTTTCAAATTATGTATTTTTCTAAACCTGAAATTTTGAATTGTGCCGTTATTGCAGAGGACCATCGACATATGTTAGTGTTTGGCCGAGCTACTCCTCCGATTGTGGCATGCGCCTTGATGTTGTCGCACAAAGGGGAGGGACCTACAGTTTTACGCCGACTCCTGCCGGGGGCCGACCACTATTACAAAAAACATTTTCTTTTTTTTGTTGGCCGGAACTGGGCTCGGACGCTCACCCTGCGGAATGGTAGTGCGCACTTCTAACCACTACACCACAGCGATCGCTTAATTAATTTTAATCATTAATCGCGATTAACCATTTATTCGTTAATTTTTAGTCATTCATAGACTAACATTTTGTCGACAATACTCGCATAAGATAGTCCCAAATTTTCACAAAAGAGAAAAGTGATTTTCTTCAAAACTTTTGAATGACGTCTTGACTGAACTTACTAATTCGGAATTTCTACTATTACTTATAGAGTAGGCTATTCATAAAGTCTGGGTAATGAAATAAAAATTTTTCTATTATAAGTTCCATAAAAATAAGGAGACTTTTATTGTTTAATTTATTTTTTGCACATAAACTTGTATCTTGAACTTCTTTTTCCAAAAAGTGAGGATGTCAAAATTTCAATAGATATCGGATGTACGGTAATTTTCCAAAGAGATCTCCTAATAGATAAGTTCATGAAAACTATTCCAAACGAAAACTTAAAATTGTTAAAAAAAAATAATAACTAAATTTAACTAATTTATATTAGAGGTTTGAAGTTTATCCCACTGTAAGTATGAAATCTTCAGCTACGTGTTTCCATTGTCACTTTTTCGTAGCCATATCAACAGCCTGACAATGAAGATTGTGACGTTTCATGCTACCATACGCAATATCTTAAATCCTTCAAATTTTATTATTAACCTTTTGTTTGTTAAAAACATTTTCTTCTTAGATTCGAAACTTGATCAAGCAAAATTGCCTTTGTTTTTGACTAAGAGATGCTCAATAAGCTCAGAATTGTAGTTCTCATTTGCATACATAACAATAAATTATTAATTTTTGTTTCACACCAACTCCAATATTGAATAGTAAAATATATTTTAATCTTACCCAAATAAACAACGATTTAGTTCAATGGTCAATCATACATAGAGTATAGGGTGGTAATGTGTTAAAGTTTTAAAGTTTTTAAACGTAAAATGACGGCTAATACCTTTTTAAGCGTTTTGTAATTTAACCAAAACTCATTAGCATCCACTCAAGCAAGGAATTATTTACTTTTCAACATGCATTAGCAGAGTGCACTTCTCTTTTGTTTACAATTTGGTTGTCAAACACACTACATCGGATATTTTGACACATTTACCAGAATTTACCAACAGGTAGCTTCTGACAAAGAGATGACCTTACTTACTCTCTTATTTGTCCTCTCAGTTGCCAGAAAACCAAGTATGATTTCCGGTAAAATCTGGAAATTCTGGTAAAAAATGGTAATTTCGCACTCATGCGGGTTCACAACTAAATAATATTGGGAATACTTTTGAGGTGTTTGAAGAGGGTTGCGACCTGTTTGAAACTAAATTTATTTATAATAATCATATTTTGGCCTTGACACTTTTGCTACGTTTTGGCCGAGCTTCTCCTCCGATTTGTAGCGTGCGCCTTTGCTGTCACACAAATGGGAGGGACCTACAAACTTACGCCGACGCCGAACGGCGATACAATTTTTATGATGAGCTATGTTTTTATTAAAGACACTAAGATTTTTAAAATATTTTCACTAAAATTTTATCAACCTAAATGTTAAACTTATGCGAAGTAGTTATCTAATTTAATGTAAATTTTAAACATTTTCAAGATAAAACATGAATTATATTTAAAACGTAAATTTTAATACAACTGTTTTATATATAATCCCAAACATATGATATAAAATCCCCTCTACCAAAAAACTTAAATTGGGTAACGCCGGTTTGAATTTTTACAATTGAGCAATTATCAAAAATCTTCTTTTTTATCAAAAAGTTATTTACCAGGGTGTCTTTGAACTAATGATTGGTACTGAGTTAAAGAATGCACACACATAAAAGATTGCAGCCTTTTCAATACTCATTCAGTGTTAAACCTTTTTTTGATTGGGCATTGGTTTTTTCAATCTTGCTATGAATATGTTGATGTGTGAATTCATAACTGCTTTGAGAGAATGGAAAATTCAAAAATTTTAAACCTCAATCGTAAGCGAAGAATAAGTAATGAAAACTGGATAGAAAAAAATTGTTGATTTAAAATTGAAAATGATTTCACACTTACACAGCTCTGACATATAGTTTAATTAATTTTGTACAACTAAAACTTTTAGAAATTCGTAAAAAATTACCTGAAATTTACCTGAAATTTATTTAAAAGATAATATTTAAAGTTTATTTTACTTGCTCGTCATAGTTTGGGAACGTTCCCGAAATGACAATATCACAGTTATATAATCTACGATTTCAACGCTCTGTTACTAACGTGACCAAAATTTACCAAATTTAACTGATGATTAGTTTCTCAGACGCCAATTTTCCAGTTCAAAATATATGTTAGATATTTATTATTAAACTTTTTTTCGATTTAAATGGAAAATTCTATCAATATTTTAAATATTCATTAATGATATAGTCATATATATAAAAAATATGCCGAAAAATAGGCGTTTTTAGTAATCAATACTACCTTCGGTGCGTGTCAGACTACCACATCAGTCGCAAAGGGGTAACCTGAACACCTCTACAAACTGCGTTCTCGAAATGATGCTGAATTAATTTACGCTTTACACATTTGCAACTAAAACTGACTTACCTCTCTACCAGCAGCATTGATGATTTTTAACCAATTATCAAAATATAATTTCTTGCTGCAAAAAATTTTGATTATGTTAATAATATCTTTATTTTAAATACGATCTGGCATCTTTTATCGAATGTTGAGCAAGTCAAGTTATTCGCATGATAAAAAACAGGCAGTCGTTTATTACAGAATTATCGGTACGGTGTCCATCCGTCCTGTATTATACGGGGCAGTCCTCTTTTTTTTGCCAATTGCCCTGGTGATTTATTTATTTCATACGGGACGTCAAATGTTCTGTATTTCTTTTAATGTCGCCTTAATTCCTCATAAAAATGGCATGCCTATGAAACAGTTTTTATTTTTAAATCTGGACGCTTGTAATTATGTAACATATGTACATAGATAGTTACTGAAGTTATAATTTTGCGAATAAAAACTGGGTATTTGTGAGTATGAATCGAAATTAGAAGTTAATGATTGTTGATCAAATTTTTAAAGAACCTTCACTAGTATTTAGCTTTCCAAAGGTTTTTTCAACGAATTTGACGTTGAATATTCTGTGTTGTGCAAAGCATATTTAACAGGTAGAAGCAGTGGAGCAGCTGATTTTACTTTTGTCCAGATTTTCGCCTTTAAATTGTCATTTTTAACCGACTTCACAAAGAGGAGGAGGTTATCTGTTCGTGGTAATATTTTATTTTTCTTTGTATGTATGTTACCTCATAACTTTGGAACACGTTTGGACCGATTTCGATAATTCTTTTTTCATCGGAAAGGTGGTACCTCAGGGATGGTCCCATACTAATTTTGTTTAGATCCGATAATTGGATCGTGAAGAAATTAACGATATTCTTAAATTTTTATATAAGAATTGAAGTCGCTTTTGTTTTTGCTTAAAAATTACTTGTTGTTAAAATTTTTCTCTAAAATTTCAAACTTTGTTTTCGTATATTACGTATATGGATTCCAAAAGCAGCAAGGAAATGCGCCCAGATTGCTGTTTTTTTCTTGGGTTCAATTACTTGTCCAAAGTGCCGTGGTGTGGAGGTAAAACTAGGCCGAAAAACATTTGCTGATTGTATCTTCAGCATGAGAAACTCCAAATAAGGCTACAATGAGAATGTTGTAAAAGTAAATAAGTTCTCAAAGATGAAAGGGAAGTGGAACCCTTCGAAGGTTTGCTTTGTAATTCAACTCGTTCCGGATGCTACTCATTGCATTGTGCTTGGCCGATATCCGAGTCCGAAAATAATCCGTTGGATACCACTCGCGCTTCTAAAGTAGTCGGAAATTTTTATCATGTTTTCCTGCGTATTAATGTTTGTAATAAATTTTGCGGACAAAAATCCCGAGCACAAAGTACGAAGTTATGGAAAAATATTCGACAAATGTGTGATGTTATAGCTGAATATTTTTGTGCTGCTTTCACAAAAGATCGAACTCCTGATTCGGCGCATGCTGAGCAGACTGTTTTCATTTTACGCTATGTTTTAAGCAGGGATCACACGATTTTGTTGAAGCTAAATTACCTAACAAATAGAACAAAATTGCATTTTTGCGCTTTAGGCTAGGATGTCTCGGAAACCAGAGTCAATTTAAATATTTGGACCTCTGATTCGGAATCAGCTCAAACCAAAAGTTCGGAGAAGTACACTCTGGTGTCTGGGTAAACATTTTGTTGTAAGTAGTGTTACGAATTTAGTTACTCAAATTCCATCCGCTTTAACGTGTTTTTCGGCAAATCAAATTTCTCTTAATTGATTATGAAGGCATTATCGAAATGATTTCGGATGGAATTAAATTTGAATAAAAATTTTATCTAAATCGATTAAACGTATCAATCGGAAAATGAGCTAAAATTTTAAATTTAGTGCAATTTTAGAAAACAACTCTCCAACTGAAATTCTCCACCTAAGTGATTTTGACCCCTATGAACATAATTTTATTAAAACGTCTAGAAGTAATAAAACGAACCACGAAGTTAAGCTGATTATAAAAAAATTATTCATGATTGATTTAATTGCACTTTGAATATAATAAAAACAAACTGATATGTATACAGGTATTCATACAAAAACATTTGGCAAATGGTTTTGTTATTTTCTTTTTGTCTAATTATTCACTCTATTTCCTAGAGATCTTGTTCTTCTTATTTGTTCCGATACATATATGTACTTGTGTACATATGCACCTGGTGATATCAATATTTACATACATTATATGAAATATATGTATAAATATGCAATCGTATCACTGCCATAATTGTTTTAGACTCATTTAAATCCAATCAATTTTAAATAGGAAACCATTAAATTCTTATTGCAATTGCATTTTTGCTAGCTGTCAGGATTTTTTGTTTGCATTATCTTCAAAATCTACATGCAGAAGAATATGTATGTATATATGTATTTTCAATTTATACATGCACATATATTTTTGCGTGGACATTTATAAATTGTGAGCAACATCTGTTGCTGACGTTCAATCTCGCCCAGGTTCGTTCACCTGTTCACATATAATTCAATTTATCAGCAACACTAATGACGGCGCGCACATGCGAATACTTCTAGTCAATCGCGTTTCACCCATCGCCCACTTCTTCTTAAATAGAGCTTTTATTTTACGTAATTGACTTTCATTCATGCTGCCACTAATTGCCATCTGCAATTTTATGGTTAGCCATGTTTTTTTTAATGTGGTTTGAAGCTTTATTGTTAATAAATTATTAACCTTAGCTGTTATAGATTATTTTATCATTTCACTAAAAACCGCGGTTACTATTTGTATATGTGTACTATACAGAGGTATATTTGTGTGTGCATGTTTCGCCCAGTGTAACGCTTCAACTAATTTCCATAAAACTGGCAAATTGCCATAATGTAAAATCTGCAGAGCTCGCAAATCAAAATTATTCATTAAGAGCTTTGATTTTTTTGACAACAGCAAATGCCATCAGGATCAAAAGACTATGACACCCACTATATATTGAGGATAAATTATAATCTCATCTGAAAAACATTTTGAATTTTTACCTGGCATTCACAGCAATTTTCAGCCTTTGAAGAATTGTGTGTGTGAATTCATATAAGATTGTATGAGCACAGGAACAGTGAATTACTGAGTCGATACATTTAATATTGATCGATACTCGGTATTGATTTAAAAAAGTATCCAATACTTTCCATACTCGGTACCGAGTCTTTTAGGCTTCCAATAAGAACGCATGTAGACCAAAAATTAAAGCGGTTCAGGGGATTCGAGCTTCTCAAAAGCCAAGTGAAGGGGCTAATAAAGGTTATAATGCTGATTCAAATCAAAAATATCTATACATTTTTCATAACCACAAAGCAGAGAAACTCTTCCTTATTTGAAACGTGTTTATCTAGAATCAGATGAATCAGACGATGTTATCTTTGTAGGCCTGAAAGACTTCTTCATACGCTAAAACACTTTTCTTGAATTTAAGAACTACGAAGGTCGAAACAGGTATTTTCTGTTGCGATAACGTCAAGTACGCAATGAGAGTGTCGTGCGCTTTCCACATTGTTGAAAAAATTGCGAAACAATCGTCTTATTCGTACTAATTGTGAAGCATACTCATAGTCGAAATAAAGTCAATGCAGCTTT
>NW_023458567.1:21063990-21067684 GCF_013731165.1 Rhagoletis pomonella | reverse complement strand
TATAGAATCGTTATTGGGTACCGAAAATGAAGTATTAGGTAACGAAATCTCTCCAAAGTATTGGGTACCGGCACTGCAGCACATCTCTACACAGGAAATAAATAATAATAATAATAAATTAAGTAGATTGGCGCTTACACTTATGTTAAGTTTGGCCGAGCTTCTCCTCCGATGGTGGGCAGGAGCCTCTGTTGAGTGTGGACGTTACTTTGACAGATTTAGTGCTATTAGATCTTATCCGCCATTTTTGAGCCAATCATCGATTGTATAAAAAGCATTTTGAAGTTTTCTTGAAGCCGTGTTAGGGCAAATGTCTTCCGCTAAAATAGCAGTGCCATCAGCAAAAGTGCCAATGGTGACGCCCTCAGTAATAGGCAAATCGTACATGTAGAATAGATATAATATTGGACCCATTACGAAGCCTTGTGGCACCCCAGCTAAGCTTAAACGTAGTTCAGATTGCTCAACGCCCTGTTCAAAGAAGAAGTGGTGCTTTTTCAGATAGGACTGAATATATACATATATAGTTGTTGGTATGGAGGGTAGTTTTAATTATATAAAGTAACCCATCGTGACAAATGCGATCAATGGCTTGTGATATGTCGGGAAAAGCAGCAGTGAAGTATTTCTTTTGGTCAAATGCTGACTGAATTTTATCGTCAAGCCTATGAACTTGTTTGATTTTGCTGTACCCTCTTTTAAATCTAAATTGGTGATTCGTAATAAGGTTCTTCTTCACGATAAGTGAAAGCAATGTTTTAAGAAAAAGCGCTTCCCGGAGTTTGGAGACCAAGAGTAGTAAGTTAATAGGCCGATATGATTCAACTTTATCAGCATTTGTTCCCGGTTTTAAGATAATTTTAACTTCCATTGAAGGAATAAAAGGGTGTATGAAGGTGGTTACTGCAGAAGCCTCAAGATTGCTCATTTAACGTGTTAGCCTGGAAAACAATTTCAATTGAATTTAAAAATCTCTGATTTAGACGAAAATTTTACTATTTTAGGAGGCGCTTAAAATCACATACCTTAACATACATTGATCACTAAATAAACCCCATATTAAGAACAGAAATACGAAGCATGACAGCCAATGGTCACTTTATTACTTCGATATATTTTCATACAAATTTGTATTAAATTAGGTACTAATTTTTATGTTTATTACAACATTTTGTTTGGAATATCAATGAAATAACTTAAAACGATATCCTTAATTACATACGCTGAACAAACGCTTAATTATATACTATAAGTACATATTAGAGATGCCAATCCCGGGATGCCGTAAATTAGACACGTCGATTTCAAATTGATTTGGATTGAAAACTCCAACTCATTCAGTCGAACTGAGTAATGGCCAAGTAAATTTAGATCAAATTGGTACGAAGAAAAAAAAATTTATCAGCAAACTTTTGATGTAGTTTACTTCTATTTGACACGTAGATAATGAATCCACAGTCTTCCGCCACATTTCATATGGAAATATTCCACCATCTTAGATTTTAAGTTTTTTCGTTTTTTTTTTGCGATTTGCAAGCTTATTTGCATTTCTAGTAAAAAATGGTTGAATACAAATTTGTGGGGAATTTAAATTCCCACACTTTTTCTATAGAAGGCTTTAAAACACTTTTTTATTGTAAGTAATTAGCAGAAACTGCAAATAATTTTGACATTGTCACGAGTCCTGAGTTCCACCTGAAAAAAAATTCACCCGAAAGTTTGGCATCCGCCCATAGTAAAACCATGGAAACCAAAAGTGAAAAGTGAACCGGTTCGGGGAAAATGAAAGTCATGATAAGGAACAGGAACCTAAAAAGCTAAAGCTGTTTTTGGTAGACTTTTTCATGCTGATTACGAATCCGTAAGTAAAAATTTTCCATCGCGTCCAGATTTTTAGAAAAGATTTTGATCAAAGTATCAAAAAATCGCGTTTTTTGCAATATTTGAGAAGTTCAAGCAAAACAACAAAAGGTGATAGAACCTTACACTTCGTCTTATATTAAAGCTAGAACTCTCGACTACTATCCCTGAAAATACCACTCGTGCACCTTGACTTGATGGTCACTTATAGTCATTTGTTGAATAGCAAAAACTGATTTTGGCGAAGTTTGGGTACCTACCGCAATTAAGCAAAATGTGGGATAATTTTCCACTTATGCTTAAATTAAAGCTTGAACTTTCAACTACAATCCCCGAAAATACCATCCCTGGACCTTGATCCTGAAATCACTTATAGTCCTTTATTGAACAGCAAAAACGGATTTTGGCACAATATTCTTTCTTTCAATAGCACAATACTCCAGTATTTTGTTATTAGTCGAGAGTTTTGGCTTTAATTTAAGCCGAAGTGTAAGGTTCTATCACCTTTTGTTTTTTTGCTAGAGCTTCTCAAATATTGAAAAAAAACGCGATTTTTTGATACTTTGACCAAAATCTTTTCTAAAAATCTGGACGTGATGGAAACTTTTTACTTACGGATTCGTAATCAGCATGAAAAAGTCTATCAAAAACAAGTTTAACATTTTAGGTTACAAAATTGTTGGTCTTAGTTTGAAGAATATGCTTCCCAATCAAAGAATATTTCGAAATTTTGCGATTTTGGATGATACAATCGCAACCAGAAATAGGAAAACATACAAGGAACGCCAAGATCCTTTTCAAATGAAAGAGGAGGACTTTTTTTTCGAGATATCGCAATTAACTCCACGAATTCTTTTCACTTCTTATAAAAATTAAATTATTTACGTTAATAAATTATATTTTACAAAAATTTGTTATTTACTTACAGTTTGCTGCGCCATTTTCAAAATTATTTATAAAAGTCATTTGACACAGGATGAACTTGCTAAAATAACAAAGTTTTCCTAATGCCGATCGGTTACTTTTTTCATTTTATATTAATGGCCCTGTTTTGTGTCAATCTAGCAAAAACCTGCCTCTAACATGTCTATAACTAACTAAAACTTAAAGCCTGCTCTAAACTTAAAGATTAATTTCAACTAGAAGATGTTTTAACTTTCGACTATAACTACGGGCCATAGTTTATAGGTTCCTCCCCTTTGCGTAACAACATCAAGACGCACGCCATATTAAAAGTTAAAGGTGAATTCCGGAATTACTTTCTGAATATCACGAAATTCCGGGATCACAATTTTCCGCCAATATTGGCATCCCTAATACATATACGTATGTATGTATGTATATATGCACATACATACAATTAGATATCCGCGCACTTCACGTGCCATTTCGCCATCTACCCAATAAGACATAACCTAATTAAATGAAAGGCAATAAAAATGTTTACAAAACAATTTTACTCAGTGCTTTTCCACAATTTTCCTTAGTATTTTTTCTATTTTTGTTTTAACTTTTGTATCCCATTTGAGCCTCCATTCAGCGGTGCTCACATTTCTTTGCTTTTGGCCCATTTTCTGTATGGAAAGTATGTATGTATGTAAGTATGTACATATGTATATAGATTCCTCAGTTGTGGTGCTTACCAGTGTTGCCAGGTCTGTGTCATGAGAAAACGTCCCTCTTGGTCTGAAAAAACGTCCTTTCCTACCCAAAAACGTCTTTTTCAAATGAATGTACAAAAAATTGTTCCTATTACACTTTTATTCTATACAAAGGTGCATATGTACGTAAGGTATATTAAAATGTCAATTCGACAGAGCACATTTAAAATTCA
>NW_023458567.1:21050455-21063890 GCF_013731165.1 Rhagoletis pomonella | reverse complement strand
TTTTTGTTCCCGTACGTTTTGTTGTTACTCACTTTTTACTCTCACTTCAGAGAGTAATTTTGCTTTTTGACATTTTTGCAGAATTTTACACGAAAAGTATTGGATCAGTGCTAATATGAGTAAGTTGCTGTAACTGACTGTCAGAAAATGAGTGGCTATATTTTCCTTACATGTGTTCAGTGTTGCCACATTTTTTTTTTTAATTTTTTACCAAAAACACCAAAAAAAGTTACCAAATTTAACAAAAAATTACCAAACTCATTTAAACTAAACTTTCGGAGCACCTTAAAATCCACATCTGTGCTCGGCTGAGAAAAAATTGTATTGGCAATCGGAACGCCATTGCAACCAGAGTCGATTTAAGAAACCCGATAGTTCTTGCTGGATTTTCGACGAACAAACCTAGTGTAGGCTTTATAATTGTCTGGACGCCAACAACTTGACAATTAATGACAATTAATTAATTAAAGCATTCACCAAGTTTGCTACGTGCCACAGAAAGTATTGAATTTAGCCTTGTCAAGGAAAATTACTTTTTGTTTAGCAATTCCGGTCCATTACAAGCGATTTTGATTCAGTTTCCCGGATGTGTGGGCTCATGTAATTGTCCTCGCTCGAAGTTTCCCCGAAGTTTCGATGTAGGTGTGCATAGAACCGAACAGTTCTTATACTCGGTTGAGAATAGCCGACGAGTGCGCTAACCGGATTAGTGTTCAAGCAACAAAGCGACTGGTTCTATCTAACAAATCTGAATTTTACTTCAAAAACTGCTTCAATCTAGAAAAGAAATGACCCCAGTGCTGTTCTAAAGCTGCTAATATTAGGATTTGGATTTCGGTGCATTGATGATGACGATATATATATGTACATATTAGGGATATACATTTTTCGGTATGTCGTTATGATAATCACGGGATCGCGTGATTAGTCCTGGGATTTAGATATTCATCACTTTTTAACAACTTAAATCGAAAAATTGCTTCTATTATTGTTTGAGAAGCTCTCCTACCATAAACAAATAATAAATAAATGGGTTTGCGACTTACTTTTTTATACCCGAGCGCACTTGTGCACAAGGGTATATTAATTTTGTTCACATAACGGTTGTTTGTAACAGCCAAAACGAATCGAGATAGATATAGACAAATGTATACATAAATGATCAGGATGAAAAAAGAAATCGATTAAGCCATGTCTGTCTGTCCGTCCGTCTGTCCGTCTGTCCGTGTACACGATATCTCGAGCAAAAATTGAGATATCTCAACGAATTTTGGTATGTAGGTTTCCCTTAATCCAAGGTAGGTTGGTATTGAAAATGGGCGAAATCGGACTTTAACCACGCCCACTTCCCATATAACGGTAATTTCCAGAAATACGAAAACTGCGATATTTTAGTAACTACTGAAGATAATTCAGTCAAAATTGATATTTACAATAATTATTATATTATGGTTACATGTGTATATCTTGGTAACCGCTGCACCAATTTCTTCCAAACTTGGCACAGTTGTTGGCCTTGGTACAGCATAAAAAACCGCCGAAACTTTTTAAAATCGGACAATAACCACGCCCACATCCCATATAACAGTAATTTAGAGAAATATAAAATCTTCGATAAATCAGTAAATATTAAAGCTAATTTATTCAAAATTGATGCTTGCAACAATTCTTTACCAAGAAATACGTTTATGGTAAAATTTTGGAAAATGGGCGTGGCACCGCCCACTTATGATCACATATAAGTATATCGGTAACCGTTCTACCAATTTGTACCAAACTCGGTATGGTTATTGTACTTGCCACGTGTAAGCAAAACGTTGAAAATTATTGAAATCGGACTAAAATAACGGCCGATTCTCATATAACGGTAAATTTAAGAAATGCTTGAAACTTCAATATTTCGAAATTAAAGGACGCTAATTTACTCAAAATTGATACACCTCGGCTTACCATCTAGCGGAAGGTTTCGGAAGGGTGAAAAAACATATATTTAATACTTGCGCCGGGTATTTAATGTTCGGCTCCGCCCGAACTTAGACTTTCTTACTTGTTATTTAAAGTGTCGTTTTTATTTTTTCTCTCTGGCGTCAGGATTTATTTTAGGGGACTTTGTAATTTCAAAGATAAAATTTTAAATGGACATTTTCAATTTTTTAAGAAAGGGTTAATTATTAAATAAAAAAAGAAGTATAGCCAATACTGGTCAAGAAAAGGAATTTCTTTTATTGCCATCAGTGCAAATTACAAATCCCGACAGTCCCGAGACTATTTGCCAAGAATCCCGAGATTTTTGGGAGTTAAAGAGGCCGGGATCACGGGACTAACATTCCTAATACATATGCATGCATATTCAACATCCTCTCGAAACCACCAAAGAATGATTTTAATATATCTATTCTTTGCTGAACTCACTTATCTCACTTTAAAATTTTCTATTCTTTCTTTAATTTCAGACGAAGAAATCACTACAGCTGCTGAGAGAATCTTAACGAAATTTGGTTGTACTCTGGAAGACAATGTTATTATTGTTAAGGGCAAAAGCGAAAATATAACAGAGGCATTTCAAACGAAGGATCATACTTTTTGCTTGAACAATGTATTACAAAGCGCTTTGGAAAAAGCCATAGAAGAGACGACCGAAATACGAACCCTATGTGAGGTGTCGAACAAAATTTTCAATTTCTTAAAAGATGTTAGTAATACATTCATCAGCAACATGGAAGTAATTTCCTCCAAACGTTGGAACACAATTTATTACATGCTCTCAGCTATCTCAGAAAACTGGGATGAGGCCGAGTCACATCTATCTGAGCATGTGGAGCTGAAGCAAATTACCGAGTTACTTAAAGTTTTGGAACCCTTCGAGGAGGCATCTAGGGAATTGGAGTCTGAAATTGGTCCAACACTTCATTTGGCAATAGTGCACATACATCGCTTGCGGAAGCTGTGTGTTAAAAAGATTGATGATATAGAAATAATAAAGAAATTCAAAGTAAATTTGCTACACTTCTTCGAAGCAGTTGTTTGGAAAAATATTAGCGTGTACCACAAAATCGCCTTGTACTTGTTTCCACCCGCAAACAAGTTGCTTTCATTTACCCAGAGTGATAAAGACTTGGTACGTAGTGAATGCAAAAAATTGATGGAAAGCTATATCGACGACGAAGCTCCCGAGTCCGACGTTGCTTACTCAGCTGTACAGGTCGATGACAAGAATGCTATTATAGAATTTTTCAATGCATTTAATGAAGAAGACGAAAAGAGTGCTTCAACTTCGTCAAGATCAATGATTAACCCAGATCTATTCAACGATTTTGTAGAACCAACTGAACGAGAAAACAGCACCGAGGACAAAGTGACAAGCGAAATGCGCTTATACGAGGAGACGAGCGTATCACTCCGCGATAACTTTAATCTACTACATTGGTGGTACCTACATCGGTCGCAATTTCCTTTATTGTATTTGACCAGCTGCAAAATATTGGCGGTGCAGGCCACAGGAGCTGCTTCGGCTAAAGCCATATTGAAAGCGCGGCCACTATTGTTTGAAAACCGCAACACAATTGACACCACACCAGATTCGGTTAATGAGATACTATTTTTGCATTGCAATGCTGACAAAATTGAAACGGTTCACGAATTGAACAAAGACGAAAAATACACAATTTCAACAAATATTCCTAGTGTTTAAGAGCTTAATCTATGTTTTGGTTATTAAATGCTTTTTTTTTTTTTTTGGGCAATAAGATATACCCACTTACTAAAAAGATAAGCAAAATTCCAACAATAGGAACTAAAAATACGATATGAATAATTTTTACTCCGAGCTGGTCAATAAAAAAAAAAACAACAAAAATGAATGAAACCGCACTTACAAACAAATATTTATTTTTTCCTAAATCGTCAGAAGTTGCAAGTTTTCACTAGAAAGCGTTCCCGTATTCGGTTCTCTGAAAAATGAGAGTAAGTGAGGTTCTGTCTTTGTTAGGAGTTGCAAGAATTTATGCGAAGCATTATTGTGGGTACTATAACCTGATAAAATGTCAAGCCCTCGGTAGACCTGCAAATGAAAAGTTCAGTAAACATAAAGAGAAGCACATCTGCATTTTTAACTTATCAAAAACCACATAAAGAAAAAATAGCAATTTTTGTAAGTATGTATTTTGGTTTACTTGAGCATGAGGGAGCTAATTACCAAATGATAAAAACAATATGGAGTTGGTTGCCACTTTGGTAAATTATTACCAAAATTGCGTTGGTAAAAAGGTAAATTTTTTCTCATTTTGGTAGATTTTTGTTAAAGAATTTGGTTTGAAAAACAAATAAAATTCAATTCCCGCTTTATTTTTCGTAGATATATTTATATTATAAATTTACTTCCAAAAGTGTAGTCTACTTTATTGCATTAATTTTCGAACGCTTTAGTGCATACTTTGAAGGTATGTATATCGATCAAAGGCGAACATATCGTGCTCCATTCCTTCCTTCGAATCCTTCTTTTTTATTATTCGGGTATTTATTTGTTGGATCTGCTTATTTTACATCTATTAAGCCTAACAACAAGTTAAAAAATCGTACGTCTAATTTACAATAATACAGCTCAAACGCTGGGGTTGAGCCCTGCTGGTTTAACGTCGCTCAACAAAAGGCTGGTAGATCTCTTCTTCGCAGGCGTGTTAGATTTGTTCTGTTGCACAGGCCACTTCCCAGTGGATTTGGGTGATTACGTAGTTTTATTTTATATTTTTCTCTACTGCAGTCGATTACAGATTTAATCATCGGTATACCAAGGTCCCTATGTACATACATATATTTTCATTGTAGACATACGACGGTGCTCCCGTTAAGGCCCTTAGCGTTTTAGATTGGAATCTTTGGATCCTGTCAATGTTGGTTGCACAGGTAGTACCCCACAGTTGAATACCACACATCCATATCAGTGATGGTACTTAATTTTTTGGAAAATCCCCACTCAACACAAATAAAATCCCTACTTTTCCCTACGCTTTCAAAAATGTTTCCCCACAAAACTCGCTACAATTTGTATCTAATAATTCCTTATAACATTAAAAGAAGACCGAAAAAGATTGACTTTATAGAACACGGAAGGTTCAGTGTTTAAAATATTTATAATTAATTATATACATACCTATATAATAATTATAACAAATAAAATGTAAGAACATATAATATGTACACTATTGCGATGTAGCTGTACTTATCGACCCAACTCAAAACAGAAACCTTCAATCCTGTTAAGTTGCTCATGTCTCTAATCCTTGTCTAATCCATGTGTAATTCTTACTAGAATTCGAGACACGAGCCGTTAACAGGATTAAGAATTTTTGTTTTATTTTTGAGTTGTGTCGTTATTCCAGAGGACCATCGATATGCATATATATAGCATATGTAAATACATAAAATAGCAATACATTTGATTTAACTTTAAAATTCGGCTTTATCAAGGGGGCGCCCAAATGAATACTGTGGCCACAACAATCGGATTGAGCCAGTACTCATGTAATATCAAATGGAATGTGCCATTGAAGTAACTTGCCCTCAAAAAGTGTTCAATGCCGCAAATATCCCAAAATTAATGAAAATGCACGAAATGAACACGCTTCAATTTGTGTACAAATTAGCTGTCGGCGCTAGTTAAAAAAAAAAAAACTCGCAGGATTGCATGCTGCTATTCGAACACTTTTTCGGATTTAACACTGTCATTGGAACATATTTTTGATAAAAAGTGGACGTATGAACGTATCTGCATATTTGCATTTTGAGCGAAACAAATTTTTTACAATTTCGATTTCTCGAAAAATCACTACATTTAACTTATTTATACATACAAATCTGTCCTTCTTTTCCCTACACTCATTTTTTTCGACTAAAATCCCTACGGAATTTTCCCATATAGGCTTAATGACTGTATTATATCTTGGTTGATATGTGTTTGCGTCATGTTAGTCTCCTACAGAGTGTCCAGATTGGGCGATTTAGCGCCAAATTGGCGATTTTTGTTGGTTGTTTGCGCGTAAAAAGTAAGACCCTACCCAAGGTTCGTACCAAGTTGGGTAAGGATTAGTGAAGCGGCTACTGAGATACAACATTTCATTATAAGTGGGTGGGGTCACGCCCATTTTCAAAAAATTCCATAATAATAATATTTTTTTACCACAATTCTACTTTACGTACTAATTTTCAACAATTTGCATATAATATTTACTGAAATATCGTAGTTTTTGCATTTTTCGAAAATACCGTTATATGGGAAGTGGGCGTGGTTACACTCGGATTTCGCCCATTTTCAATACCAATCTACCTTGGATAAAGTGAAACCTGCATACCATTCGTGGAGATATCTAAATTTTTGCCCGAGTATCGTGTACACGGTAAGACGGACGGACGGACGAACGGACAGACCGATATGGCTTAATCGATTTCTCTTTTCATTCTGAGCATTTATGTATACATTTGTCCATATCAATCTCAATTAGTTTTAGCTGTTACAAATAACCGTTATGTGAACAAAGTTAATATACCCTTGTGCACAAGTGCGCTCGGGTATAAAAAGCTACAACTAGTTGAGCTGGGAGTGATAAGTTGGCTATAAATTAACCACGTTCCCCGCAGGAAAGTTACACCTTTTCTTCTAATGCGGTTTAGAAATAAAAAATACGGATACTTTGTATTTTTTAACCGACTTCAAGAAAAGGAGAAGTTTATCAATTCGTCGGAATATTTTTTTTTGTATGTATGTTACCGCATAACTTTGGGGGGCATACTTGCAGTTTCAATGAAAATGTTGTATTTATGTTTACACTTCTGTTCGTTGAATTTTATGCGCCAGTTTGCCAGTCATTTTTCAATGCGTGTAAATGTTCCTCTAGTACAGAGTTCCCAAACTTTTTTTTTTCTCGTAGACTAGATCTAACTATGTAAATTTGCATCGCGGGTGAATTAAAAAACTAAACTCGGAGTGGCCAAAATAAAACTAAAATATTTTCTTTCTATTATTTGTTATTTCTGTTTATTAAAATAATGTGATTAGACGTTATTTACATTATCTTTACCATAAACTCATCAAATGTTCGGCTCACTCAAGACTATGTACGTGGAGTATTTGTAAAATATTTATTTGTGTTGTTTGCATCATTTTTATTTTTATCACTCCGAGTTTTTAAAACTTTAAGTAAGGCGAAAAATATTTATCACTCACATTTTTAAAACTAAACTTAAAACAACAAAACGACTAGGCTTTGACAATAGAGAAAAGAACGAGTCTAGAAAAACCGATGGAAAACAACCAAGCAAGCACAAAAAGTGTTCCACCATCTCATCCTCTTCAAGGCAGGATGGGCAAGTGGACTTGTCATTTACGCCTATCAAAGTCAGGTATTTGTGCCATGTGAAGTGACCAGTCAGCAGTCCAACAAGTTGTCTGCAGTGTCGCCTGCTCAGTGAGAGCAAAAAACTTGATAGACCTTCTGAGATTGAAGGCAACATGAATTTTGCCCACCTGCATCCCCTCGATGCCTTCCAGTCATTTATGAGCATTCACCCAGTTTCTGATGGTTGCTTCGATGGCCGAAAGTGGGTGTTCTAAAACTGGTTGCGGACAGAGGAATGCCTGGTCTGAGCCAATTCTCGCCAAATGGTCAGATGTCCCGTTACCAGGTACTCGTGAGTGACCTGGCACCCAGAGTAAAGCAAGCTCGCTATGTTTACCACCATAGTTTATACGAGATATGAATTGCCGAACCAGTTTAGAAGTGGTTAGAGGGCTGGCTAATGACTTAAGTGCATCTTGGTTGTCACTGCATACACGTAAACTCCTTCCCATCCACCTATGTTCCACCACGTAGTCCATGGCTTTGAGGATTGCAATTATCTCAGCCTGGAAGACTGAAGCATATTCAACAACAGAAAAGGGAAGCTTATTCCAGTTAACTTCGAAAAAGACCCCAGATCATGACCCAGAGTCGGTTTTGCAGCCATCAGTGAAGATTCGACAATGTGTGGGTGTGGGTCCGGTCTCAGTGATGGAATTAAATCAGCATTCAGTCTCAGGGAACTCAGCATTATAGAATCTCTTTAACAAAGGTAATGGTGGCGCACTATCCTGTAGCATTGAAAATACACAAGTGCTCAAATCTCTGCCGCCAGCAATTTCTGCCGCGCCCCACTCAGTGTTATACCAACATCCGGTTCTTTTTAGTCTGCAGGTGACCTTTAAGGCTTTCCCACGGATGAAAACACAAAGTGACGGTAAGTGCAGCAGTGCGTCAAGAGCACTAAGTATACACCAACCATTTTTGTTCTTTACTATCGAAACCAGATAAATTTTCGTGGACACCTACTTACAACTCAGGCGCCACCATATTTTTGTCATGCCAACGCAGACCCCCCTCGAGTCTCCCTAGGGGTCCACCTGGACCACTTTGGGAATCACTGCTCTAGTACTTTTGAAGCTCTATTGGGGCATTTATTACGACTTACTAAGGCAGCATCCTCTGGCATCTCTTCTGAAGTGCAATTAGATAGTGTTACAGCAAATTTTCTGTTGGATATGTATGATTCAAATATTTTGTGGAATTTTGGCGGTAACGATTTTGTAATTTCATATATAAGACACTTTGTCGAAAGCTTGTCCCACTGGAATCCTGAGGAGCTTTTGATTGTCCGCAAAAAAAAATTAAAAAATCAACGCAAGCTTTTATAAATGGCAATTGTTAAATGAAAATAAAAACACAAGACGGCGGAAAATATTTTTCTTAAGTCAATGGGAATGTTTAGCTGCACATTGTTGGTTATACCTACGGTGACCAGATTTCTGTGGACGAAAATCGGAACATTTGTAATGCATCGAATCCGAATATACAATGTTTTTTTTTAGAATAAAAAGGCATAACATCTTTTAATACAGTTTTATTTAAAACAACTAATCCAACTTCCAAGTTTTGGCCTAGATATTTAAAAATAGTACCACGAAATGCTTGCTCGATAATTTCGGCCCCCCTAACTTTCAAGGTTTTTCCTGTATACCGAAAATTGTTCTAAAACTGTTTTTGAATTTTCCTCAATGTTGTAAATAGCTTTATTCCGTGATTGTGAATAGTAAAAAAAATACAAAGCGCATTTTGAGTCACTGTATTAGCTTATAATAACCTCGGTTGAAGTTTTTTTAAATGATGAAGTTTTTTTGTTGCCTTTAGTTTCATCACTTTCGCTTTTGGTTTAAGAAAACCAAGAATATGCCATTAATATGATCTGAAATACCTTGTAAATAAATAAAAAGTTCCTTAATAAAAAAAAGTTTATTGTTATTGAAATATCTAAAAAATATAACTAAACTATAGATTTTATTAAAATAACTAAAAAAATGTTGTTGGTAGATATTTTCCAGATTTGGTATATTTTTCCAAGTGTCCTTAGATCAGTTACCATGTTAGCGGTAAGATAGCTTAGCTCAAAACTTGGAACTCCGAATAAAAAGAGGGTTCTTTATTCTTAAAAATTATATTGAATGGAAAGCGAATAGTCCCTTTCTCTGGTTTTGACTTAAAGCAGAGTTGGCAAAGCCATGCGTATAGAGCTTATTTAAAATGTTTGTTTGACGCCCAGAGATAGCTTTTACTGTATAAGCGCCTATATCAAATCTAAAGAAAGCTTATTATGCCTGGAGGAGGAATCTATCAAAATCAACTCTTTTACATAGTGAGATGAGACTCAGTTTAAAGAATTACTACGGTGAGGTCTTTCGCAGAATTTATTGGAGTGAGTTTGGCCATGGACTCTGCTTTACGCAAGGTCGTAGCAGGTTAACGTCGTACGAATGGTATATGTATTAGGAAGAGTATAAAAAGGATTTAATTGACATTTGGAATAATCACAGATGAAACAATTGAGATAGTCGAAGACTATTGGCTTGCTTTAAAGTTGTCACTTTTCGGTAGTTAGAAAGCTTAGTATGACAATCACGACATTCGGGAAACTATATTCTCAAGCCACAACTAGCGGAGTCTTTTTCATTAACGCTTCTATCAGCAAGCTAGTTCTACCGACAATACCTATTGAACCAGGTGTCTGAATCACATACGATACTTCTTTCGGTGATTTTAAATTTCTTTCTGAAATTGATTATGCTGTTAGTTGCAAAACGCAAATGTTGCTACCTCTCGTCCAGTCATGCTTCAAAAGAAGATAAGGGAAAATTTTGATATAGTGCACTCTTGATCGAAAAAAACGGGGTACAAGGGGTGTTAGAGGAATGTATCCACTTTTCGAAAGAGAAGACCACAGAGCGAGGCTGCTTCTATTTAAAAAGTTATTAACAGTTAATGTTGTAAAATTGACCAAAATAACTTGAACTATTTCACCTACTCTATTAAAACAGTATTTCAGCGTGCAGCTCCTTCTTGCGTAGCCACCGCGCTGAGGGATTATAACCCCCAGTGTGTAGAATTCTGCTTTTTGTGTTGCCGAAGAAAAGGGGCAGAAGTATTTTTTGGAAGAAATTCCATGGTGATATCGATGACAAATCTGAGGTTTACGAAAGCTTCGATTTATAAGCCAATTTATCGTTCATATAATCGGAAATCTAATTAAAGCTGGATATTAATCTTTCATGCGCTGCCGGATATACTACAAAGCACGTTCGTTTTAGGTGGCAACGCCGCTTCTAGTTTGCTCGTATTTGCATCCATTCTGTCATTAGGGTAAGATCATAAATTAAACATGTACTCCAGGCACGTCCTCCCTGGTGAAACGGAGCGATTTTTGTCAAGCCTGAAAAATGCTGAAAAGATGTTTAGATGAAAACTAAATATGAAAGAAGTGCCAAGACAGCCAACACGGTCACTCGGCGCTTATAACGCTCGTCCTGAAGAATAACTAAATTCTTATATAGCCCCCCTCTCTGGCGATCTAATTATTACTATTTAGGAACAAAAATCAATTACGCTTTCAGTTCAACCATGAAAATGTATTATCATTCGAACAATACTTTGAATATTTCCTTGAAATTTTCAATCTTTGAATGATTGTGACAGAATTCGCATTATATTACATTGCCACAGGGAATAAATACAATTTCGCACGGATTTATTTTAGTTTATACCGATTTTGAAATTTCCAGAATTTGGAACTCCTTGATGCTCGTCAAGAGTGTTAGCTTTCGAATTTTCCTTAGAAAACCCGATCACGTCATCATCCAACTCGCCCTCAATTTCACTGTCCAATTCGTCTTCTTTATTGTTTTCTAATGAAGCTTTCTCAATTACCTTTTCTAAAGCCACCTTCGATAAAATGAGTCTTTATCGACTTCAGAATCCCGTCGAAGAGTTTGTTTTTTTTTTCTTGGCCGGTGGCTGATAACCATCATTCATAACTCGAAAAAGTTGGGTAGAAGGAGAACAGAATTTTGAGATAAGCATCGAAAACGGTAAAAGTTCCCGTTAATACAAAAAACATTTTCAATTATAGCATTAGCCGATGTGGTGCCCAATTTTAAACTGAAAAACGACCCTTCATTCATCATTTTCTAAAAATAAATCACAAAATTAAAAAAGAACCTGATAAGTAGTCATAAGAGTTCCGCTCACCTGTTTTAAACAACAGCTTCGCAAATATTTGAAAATTGGCTGCAATAATGTAAGACAATTAAAATTCATCGCTTGCGCTACTAAAATCTTATATCCATCCATTATTTTATCTCGTGGAAGAAGTGGTAAACACAATAATCTCATACAGATCGTTTTGGATTTTGGAACATTGACCATTTTTCAAAAAGTTTTGCGCCGGACAACTTTGACACTAAAATTTTAATTTTTTTTTTTTAAGTGGAGTTCATCAATTTGAGCAGTGAGCGGCTCATTTAATATACAATTATCATGGAACTTATGTCTGACACAACTTCCATTAATCAGATCTGGAGCAGTAATGTAAGACTTTACTTCCTTGGACCAAAAATCGATCAATGGTAGTAATTTCACGACATAACTTCTGTCACGGTTCGATGAAAGTTATGTCCATGGGAGTTTTATCGAAACCCCAATAGAACACCCGACCTTATAGAGTCTTGGGTGCCTAAAGATATAGCAGCGACTAGCGAAATAACAAGCGGCTCCTGCTACGAATTGTCGTCTTACCAGTTTTGGTTAGGATCAACACAATTTTTTTTGCACCCTTTAAAATAGGAAAGTGGGATGAAATTCCAGTAGAACGTGGTGTTCTCTACGCTTGACTTAAAAGGAACTATGAAATCTGAATACGACTGAGCATTTTAACAGATGTTTGTTTGGAAATAAATTCCTCCGTTAAGCGAGAGAAAACGCACGACCCTTTCCTCAAAATTCAAGCTTAAGCTGAGTGCTAAACGACTTTCTAGGAAAAGGTGGCAGCAAACTAGATACGCCGAGATAATTTAAGCTTAATTCCCAAATGCATCGTGACAAGGCGCAATGTTGCCCCAACTCTCTCTCTCTCTCTCCCTCTTTTTCTGGAGAGCAGCAAGTAAGTTAAAAGGCCAATACTATGAAGAAAATAATGGAAAAAGCCCCTCGCTATGACCCAAATACTGACTGGAAAGTATCACAGGTGAAGTGGATTTTGAAACCCGGAAGGAATGTCGAAAAAGTTGAATCATGCCGTTCTTATAGCTTATTACCTGTTGGTTCCAAAATCATGGAAGTCCTTTTTATATAAAGACTACTTCCATCAATTTGTACACGTGCAGTATTGAGTAGGTTCATAGACTTTTTGAGAGAATATATTTTGCATTTTAACATAACAAATACTGAACTTTTTCGATACCTCGTGGTTATTGCCCGATTTTAAATATTTTCAACAGATTTCTTTCAATACGAACCTACCTTGGATAAATTTTGTTGAGATATATCAATTTCTGATCGAGTTATCGTGTACACGGACAGACGGACGGACAGACAGACATGGATTTTCATGCTAATCATTTATGTATACATTTGTCTATATCTATCTCGATTCTTTTAGGCTGTTACGAACAACCGTTATGCGAACAAAGTTATAATATCCTTGAGCACAAGTGCGCTCGGGTATAAAAATTGTTGCTTCTCCTGTAAAGTTTCAAATTTGGGAAATAGGGCCTTTGGCATTAATAGTGACGATATGCATATACATACATACATAAGTACATAAATACATACAAATATGCAACATGTTGAACAACGTTCAACAAACAAAAACATAACTGTAAAATAAAGTATCTTCCTAATTCCGATTTTATGGAATTCATTTTGAGTGTAATTAAATACACGCAATGTGAAGTGCAACCCATATACCCAAAAATCGTCCACCCAACCCGCACCACCTTCAAGTTGCGAGACAACAGATGTACTACAACAGTAAGCACCAGCGTTGCCAGGTTGACGTTTTTAACGTCATTTGGACGTTTTTT
>NW_023458567.1:20997924-21030455 GCF_013731165.1 Rhagoletis pomonella | reverse complement strand
GCTCTTACCGAGGTACATGCGTACACACGTGCATATAGTATATAGACTTTCTTCTTACTTCCACATCCTTCAGTTTGCTGCTTGCCGCTTTAATATTTCAAAGAATAACCAACAACAAATCTCTCATTTAAAAGTAACTGTAGCTATCGACCACGACTAGCCATACACAAACAACAAAACTGTCTGCCAAGAAAATTCGATCCTGTGTCAATGTCTAGACGAAAATTTGTTTGTGCGTTTTGTTGTAAGCTTTTTGTGTTTTGCAATTTTTCGTTAGTTCATTCGGTCGCTCGGTCGATTGCAACAGACTCGCACAGTTCAAAGACACCCGAATCCTGCTGCCGCCAACGCCAAAACGTTCAATGCATCCTTACCAAAGAGACACACGTAAAAGTGGAGAAAAGCAACATTACTAAAAGCGAACAAAAACAAACACCCAGAAAAGTCGACAACACCAATCGGCAAATCTAAGCAACGACGCGTCGTTGGTATACTCCTTTTGGTTTGGTTGTTATTCCTTCTTCTCATTGGCAATGGCCGCTGTAGCCGCCGACGCCGCCAATGTCGTCATTCCGCTGGAGTCAAAGTTCTATAAATTTGTCTGCTGTTGTGTCGTTTTTTTGTTGGTTGTTTGCTAACGTCATTTCGAGAATGATTTGAGGAAGGCACAAGCGAACTACCGACTTGTGCAGCCTGGCTGATTGCGATGCGAGGCCAACGATTTAACGGTTTAAGGTTGATAACCCAAAAATTTACGAGTGATAACTTTTGAATACTTCTAAGAAGCACTGAACCAGGATTATGCAAATGCGAATAGATAAAATATTTACAGGAATTGCGAATCGAATGTTTGTGTAAAACTTGCAAGTTTCATATACACTTCATATCACTTAATAATTCACTAGCAATTTTAAAGAATTTATGTAGCTACAACACTTGTTTGGTTTGCTTGTTGCAGGCTGATTCCTGTGTTGAGCAGGCAGTGGAAAATTAATTGTTGTCGTTATTGTTTTACCAGTAGTAATACTTTAAAGCAGTCATGCCCAACGTCGGCAGAACTCCATAAGGAAGTGCCCTGCGCTGGGCATGACTGCTTTAAAGCATTAGCTATAGGTACTTTTTTGGCAATTGGGACCACTCCCTTTACTGAGTAACGAATACACCGCCTGACTGGAAGTACCGAATGTTCCGTATATGTACCATTAACGTGAATCAATACAAAACAACATATCGTGGGGGAACGAAATTGTTGTTCGTATCGATACTAAAATGTGTTGCGTGTATATGTACGTACATGCGAATATTTCCTTACGCTAGGAGATTCGTTGCGATGAACCGTGTGAGGTACAAGTGCTTTTATCAAGAGTAACAAGTAAAGTAACGATACGAAAGATACGGGTGTTGATTGGATTAGTAACGAATACACACGGGTACCCAAATTTTCGTTACTTTTAAAGCTCTACTAAGGAAGCGTACTATTTTATGGGATGAGAGCAAAGAGATGCTAGATTAAAGAATGGTTGAACAGACAGATGTGTATGACCGCTATTGACAAGCAGTGCCACACGTTAGCCTAAATGGGAAGGATCGTTGTGAAGCCACGATTGGAAATTGCGTTGCTTCCTGCCAAATCATTTACAGTCCCTTACGAATATCGTCTTTTTTATTTATACCTGCTACTCCGCATAGGTCGTAATGGAAGGTCGATCCCAGGTGCCACAACCTTCTCGTAGATGGATAACTATCTATATATAGCAGGGGTGGGCAAGACCGAGGCGGAAAAGAGCCACATGTAAATTCGAAATGCTACAAAGAGCCAAAAAAACAACAAAAACCAAAAGTTTATTTTTAAATAAAATTACTATTAGAAAATAAAAACATTAAATTTATTATTATTATTCTAATGTACTAAGATATATATTAAAGAAAATTCGAAAGATCCATTTTGCCAAATTTTCAAACTATGGTTTTACGTCAGTTAAAGCCGTTCGTAACAGTTCTGTTAAATGTTGGTTAGTCAATAGGTACGTTCCTTTAAAATCTCCAGTAAAAAATGTTCAACAGCGAAATTCCGGCGAAATGTCATTTGTTCTCTCACAAGAGAAAAATATCCAAAATAGTACGCCAACAGAAAATTTGCAGAAACTTGCAAGTTAGACGAACAGCTGGTGAAAATTTTGGTTATATTCAAAACTGTAAAATTGAAGACGTAAGAAAACAAATACCTCATAAAGGAAACCACGTAATTAAATGAAAGAAATATTTTACGAAACTGTTTTAAACATTTTTTTGTTTTTATTCGCGCAATGTTTTTGCGCCTTTAGTTTCTTATTTAAATATTTAATTCTAAACCATCCGGCACTTATAAAAAAGGATTTCATGATTTCTTCTACATACCCTGCAAACCAAATTTCCCGAAATCTCAACGATATCTCAACGATAAATTCTGCAAGAAATTCTTCACATAGCAGCATTATTTTCATTGCTTTACCGATTTTCTTCCGATATTTTGTAAAAGGATCGAAGTGTGTACAGTTTTTTTTTCATTTTAGAAAATTCGGCAAAAAATCGGATGAGATCTTTACGAATTCTTTAAAGTTCCTCTACAACTCAGAATTCTCTAAAAATATGGTTTGCAGGGTACGTATGTATGTATGTATGTATATCAGTGTAAGTCTAGGTCCTGACGTGGTTATGTGAGCAGAATTTTGTAAGAAACTACTTATTTCTTTCAGACTTACTCAGTTTGCGTCTGCGCATCAAACACATGATATCGTCACTTCTGAACTTTCGTGTGCTTCAGGCGTTTCAGGCACAGGAACCTTCTAGGGCATGGGAACTGCACGTGCTTAAAAATATATGCCTGCAATGGGCAAGTAATAAAATCACTCGCGGTTAAATGATTTTCACAGACCTGGGAAGAATTTTGCAACTGAACACCGCAGCTGTTCTCCCAATGAAGTCTTCTAACGTCTCAACTAGGCGCCTTAAAAATATCGCACCACGTTAACGTCTTGGCTCTTGCCACACACAGCGCAACACTGGTAGTTCCTGCTCCTTTTCATTTTTGTATATGTTTGTAACTTTAAATGCATGTGGTCGAAAAACAAAAAAAAAATCACACAATTCAAAACTATCTCACGTTACGCAATTGCATTTTTAATGATAAATAGAAAATGCGAACTTGAAAAGGGTTAAAAGTTATTCATCATTTGACATTATAGTCGGTGTTCAAAAGAGAGATATGTCAAAATCACTTCTGCCTTGTTTTTTATAACTTTCAATAATTATCAGGTACGCAAATGCAACTACAGTTCTATCTGGGTCGAGTGAACTACTTAATGCAAGACCAGTTCATAAAATGCAGATTGTTCACTATATCCAGATTGAGTTTTTTGTTCTTTAAAATCAATTTTATTGCGCAGTACGTCTTTTGAAGTTAAATTTTTAAGAACTCTGAAATGTCGTCTTTTCCCTCAGCTAATGCCAACACATGTTTCCTGTTGTTGTTCTATCGTTGTCGTCAAGCTCTATTAGCGGTAGACCCTGGAAGCGTGCAGCCTCGATGGGGTCTGTCCATACGGCCAGAGGCGTTAGCAGGGTGGGGTTCAGTGGGTATGCGAAAGAATGCTGCGAGTCATGGGGCTTTTCTCCGAATGCAGGGAATTCATTTGGCACATTTGCATTTATTCTGCTCAAGTATGAGTTCAACCTGCTGCAGTAGCCAGATCGAAGTTGGGCTATGGGGTCCGACTCTCCCGAGGCAGACGAAGCTCTGTCTCGTCCACGTCTGGTGGTTGCGTGCCCAGAACGGCATACACAGATCGAGAGTCTATATAACTGTCGGTAGGCTGTTGGGTCCAGAGGTAGTTTTTTGAACCCCCGGACTTCGTCCGTCAGTTCATAAAGATGCCTTTGACGTGCCGTCGCGGAGGTTCTTCCGCAAGCAGATGTCTGTTCGGGTACCTAACACGGTGACACCCTACTAGGAATTGCTTGCAGAGCATTGTGTTATGTTCCTTAATCGGGAGCACGTTGGCCTCGTTGCGCAGGTGATGTTTCGGCAACATCAGAAGGCATCCTGTCGCTGTCTGAGTGCCGTGTTTTGGCAAGTCTGCAGTTTCATTCACTGCGTCCTACTAGTCCCCGATAACCACACAGGCGTTGCATAGTTCAGAACCGGGCGGCCAATTGCCTTGTACGTTGCCAGCAACATTTCTTTGTTCTTTGTCTTAGGGGAGAGGGTTAGGCTCCGTGCAGGGACGAAGCGAGAAAACTCGGTGAAATAACCATTATCGAGCAATCGTCAGCATAAGAGACAATCGAGACTACCTCTGGTGGTTGAGGGAGCTTAGAAATGTAAATGTTGAACAGTAGTGGGGAAAGGGCGCCACCCCGTTGATCTCGCTGTTTTATTTTCCTATGTTTGCTCGATTTGTCTCTAAAGATCACTGACGACCATTCAGGTATTTCGCAGCCCACCGTTTGTCTTCTAGTAGCGTTACTTGAATAGTTCTATATAGCTATCGGGCGAGAAGACTCCTTTGTTGGACGGTTTCCCCGGTGGACAATCACCTCAAGGTTGACCAAAGCCTGCTCACACCAGAGGCGAAGTTACAGGTCTTCAGATGGTCTTCCCACTTCTTCCGCTTATGTACGTTCACTAGTTGCCGAATCTCCGAGTTGAGATCCCTATACGGGGATTTACGGGATCGGCCTGGAGAAGGGATTAACCTTTTTGTTATTAAATTTGTCGTTACAGTTTCGAATTTGGAAGGAATTGGTTTTAAATTTTGTTCACTCCACAAAGACACAAAATTGTTCACTCTATAGAGTACTCAATGGAAAAATTTTCATGTTCACTCTTTCGAGGTGTTCGTAGCATCGGGTGTTCACTCCAGCCAGATAACACTGTAATTGTGACCGGTATTTTGACTTTACGAATTTCATTGTAGAGCACAAAGACCCACAGTTATACCCCAGTCGGAAAAGTAGTAATGCATTACATGCGTGATAAATAATATAATGCTAATTATGTAATCAGCATTCTAATGTATTAAAAAAGTTCCAAAATTTCATATTAAAACACATTCATTTCTCGATACTAGGTAATGCAAAATTGAATGCCCCACTTTTCTTAGGACATCGCCCTGCGTGAAAAAATGAATTTTCGAATGTGAAAAGGTTTGTTTTATTGATTATTTTTTCGATTACTATGCATTACATTTTCCCACTGGGATATTTTAAATCTGGTACTTTTTGTCGACAATTCAAGCAATTACAATGCTTTATGTTGCATTTCCAGTGCCTTATATTTTTTTAATTCCAAAAACTCAAACTCTTCTTCGCTTTTCTTGAAAAGGAGTATTTCGGATATTGTAAGTTCATCCTCAATTATGTTACATAAAAAAGGGTTTATGAAGTATGCAAACGTACATTTAAATAGTTTCAAATCGGCAATCTTTTTCAAAATCTGCTTTTAAATCATGTGCAATATTTATGTATGTATTTCTAGCCGTGGAAAATGATGAAATATTATTTTTTTGATCACAAGTCCGTCTACGTCTTTTTATTCAAGACCAAGAATTTTAACGTCGCTTGAACGAAAATATTTGAATTTATAGAAAACAGAATAAACTAGAACCGGCATCCCTACAATACAATTCTTCATGCATACAGAGTCCATTAAATACTCCAACAAAAATCTGGTGCTTTTTCAAATTCAAAACTTGATAACACTGGTTGAACCTGCCCACTCGATTTGCCACTACTTGCTACTCTCCTATTTCTCCGGAATTAAATCAGTCGACTTGGAATTATCTCAGTGGTCGACCTTCGCCAGTGCGCGAACTAGACGCGAATTCGGAATAAGTGGTGTCGTCTTCGCACGCCAGAGTAAAACCGAATAACCAAAAGTATCAGCTCTTCTTTTATCCTACTCCCCCGTAATTAAATCAGTTGACGTGGAATTATCTCAGTGGTCGACCTTTGTGGGTACAATTTCGAATTCATCTTTCTAAAACCGAATAGCCAGAAGATATCAGATCTCCGAATTTTACATTGTGCTAAGTATCGGGACCCACAAGACCCGCGGTACATATGTGAAGAACGTCGGGATTGGCGGGTCGGGACCTAATTGAATGGCCGAGTTTAATCACCACTTAAAGGCAGATGAAAAACTTCAGTTTCTCCGATATAGTCGCGTAACTCTGGTGCAATTACGGTGTCTGGATGCTGTATATGCCCCTTTGAAGCTCAATCAGCTAACGTACTTCTCCTTTTGGTTCAAGCCTGACTAAGCAGCAAGTTTCCTAGGCCAACCGTTATTTGAACTTGACAGATGCAGTTGGCGATAGGCTCACAACTTGTTCCAGATGAAATTCAGTAATTCAACAGCAATTCTTAACTGCAGTGCTGTATGTATAAATTTACGTGTAACTAATGGCGCTTTCCTTTCTACAAAAAATGTTGCCTTCTCATTGACCTGTTCTTAGTATCTGCGCCAGCTTTGCCACAGAAACATTTTTTCCCTACCAAAACTTCCTACCATAACCAACCCAAACCTACCAAATTTTTTTTTGAGTTTTATTATTATTTTTTTTCAATGTAAAATTTATGAAAAACACAGCTAACATAACATTTAGTAATACTAAAACACAGCTAGTAAAATAAAAACAAGTTAACTGCGAATAAAGATCCATTTTACTGTACAGACTTTTCGAAATGGATGTCTCTATACATTTCAGTTTTCGCTTACCGGACTATCGCAACGTTTTTCCAGCCGAATCAAACGCCATAATGCAGGTAGCACGGTGGCTAACCTCCAGCCCTCCAGGACGGCCTATTGCTATCTATTCTCACAGCCAGGCTGCTATCAAATCTCTCAATTCTAACGAAACAACGTAAAAAGTAGCCATAGAATGCAGGAGGACTCCTGGATATAGGGACATCCCTGGCAACTGCCTAGCCGACGAGCTGGCAAGAAGGGGGACGGAAATATCTGAAGTCAATTCTGCTCGGAATGAGGGCATACCTCTAACCTACTGCAAACACAGACAAAAGGTGGAACTAGTTGAGGAGGTAAATATAAGGTGGGATGTGGAAACCACCTACCATACTACCAGGCAAATTTGGCCAAAGATTGATGTAAATTGATCCATAGCCAGGCTGGACCAGACAATGCCTGATGGGCACACACGGAAAAATGTATGTATACCCCACCAACGATTTCTGTCGCAGTTGCAGAGACGAGGAAGAGGTGGAGACCATCGAACACTATCTCTGCCATTGTCCCGCCTTGGCCAACACGTGCAACCAATTCTTCAACAAGTACTTTCTAGATTTTTTAGCCGATTTAAACTCGGCGAACGTACTCGACGTTTAGTGCTATATAAAACCCACTCGGTGGTTCAATTACTAAGGGAGGGAAAGAAGCAAATGGTTTCGGTCAGTGGTATCACAACGGGGTTTTTCAGCCCACCTGTGCTCCGCGATCTGCGCACCTAAAGATTAGGTTAGCCTACACATACATACATATCGTCACTAGATACAAATAAAGACGTAAGTCAAAAGTTGACAGCGAAAAAATACGCGTAAAATAATTTCGGCGAAGAAACACTCTTAACATACATAGGTGACGGCAAGAAAGCCGCGTTAACCTCTTTGAAGGCGAAGAAAGACGCATATACTTATGAAACCTACCAAAATCTAATCAAGCCTACCAACCTACCAAATGGAAAAAAACCTACCAGTTTTGGTAGCAAAAGTCCATGTGTGGCAACACTGATCTGCGCAAAGAAGGCAAATAGAAGGTAACATTTTTCGGTAGAAACGAAAACGCCATAAGTGCGTAGCTAACTACATAGCTACATGTGTATGTAGTGTGTATGTATGTGCCAAACGATTCGCCTATACCTCAAAAATACATACATATCTTGAGTCAAGATTCTTGACGGCGTATGCTTCCTTGTATGGGCTGCACATACATTTATCTCGCTATATTAATTCTTATGCACACATGGATTTATGAGAATAAATGTTTTGCCGCCCCTTTCTTGTTGTTGTCATTACACTATTGCTGCTCCTATCATTAACTGCATACAAACAAATGTGCTATTTGTTATTTCAAGCGTCGTCAAATGACTTGCTATACTACCTACTCTTCTTCTTGTTCTATTACTTCTTCTTCTGCTTGATTTCGGGTTCGCTTTGTTGTTGGCGCTTGTCGCACGGTGATTGTGTTGTTATATTTATGCCACACTATAAACTTTGGTTGCCGCCGCCTAAACCATAGTAAAGTTTTGTATTGCTGTTGAGACCTTTTATGCTTCTTGTTCTTCTTCTTGGTATTGTTGTTGCCGTTTTTATGGTATTTGTTGCGTTTTGTATAGATGATGGCCCGAAATCGCTCGCTCAGGTCGTTAAAATGTGGCATAATTAATTATCTTTTTATGCGCTTGCCCAAGTGCGCCAAAGCTGCTGTTACGAACGCCTACAATACCCACTCCTCGCGCACCCTTCAGCCACTGGCAGGCATCATTGTGCCACGGCTGCATTTAACATTGCCACTTAAGTGTATTTTATTACACTTTTCTTGCTCTGCATTCATTTCGAGTGGTTTAAAATGTTCCGACAGAAGTTTAAATGTACATTACTAGATACATACTACATACATACATATGTATGCCCTATGCTGGTGGTTGCTTCTGAACCGCAAGAATTTTGGAAAATATTTCGTGGAAAATTACATCCACGAGGCTGCCGTGGTCGAGTGGTTAGAGGTGCACACTACCACTCGGTAGGTTCAGGGTTCCATCCCTAGTCCGAGAAAAAAAGATTTTTTCTAATAGCTTCTCACTAATACCGTTTGCCGTTCGTGGGCGGCGTAAAGTACTAGATTCCTTCTCTTTGTTTGTGTTTGACAACATCAAGGCGCACACCACAAATCGGAGGAGAAGCTCGGCCAAGCACTAGCAAATGTATAACTGCGAAACATTTTTTGATATCTTTTTTTTGTCCGTGAATGCATTTGGGGTATCCAACAGACGGATGTGCAGTTGAAATTATGGGAATGTTTTGCTTTTTTGTTTGTAATTAATTTTGTGTATACAAATGTGTATGCACATACATATATACATATGTACAATAGGCACCAACGATTTTTTCCATTTTCTAGCTATTTAATTTGTTTGTGAAATGCTTTTGATTTGAAGTAATTGGATGCTTGAATAGATTTACATAGTTTGATTTGAAATGATAATGAGGCAAAACTGAATATGTTGGCTAGTTGTGTGGCCATTAAAGGATAGATGAGTTAACTATGTATGTATGTCTTCAACTCATAATAACATACATTAACGTGTATGGGTTTGCAAGGGTGGTTCTACTTTGGATTACGATGCCGACATTATTATCGGTCTTAATGCTGGTTCCCAAAACAACAAAATCGTCTAATTTGTCAAACTTATAATTGTCAACAGTGGCGTGGGTGCCGAGGCGCGTATACACTGACTGTTTGTCTGATGACATTAGATACCTAGTTTTTGCTTCATCCACACGATGCTTCCTTATCCAACATGGAAAAGACAGATGAAAGTTCATGCTTTTTATTACTAACTAGCGAATACCCGGCGTGCTTTACTGCGCCTTAAAAAAGTTTTTGTGTTGCTTAATACCCGTATTGTAATATTTCATTTATTTTATCAATTGCCTTAAATACAAATATTCAAACAGATGGCGACCCTCCTAAAAAATATTTTCGGAAGTAAACTTTCCTAAACCTCTTCAGTTTGATACCCGTATTGCAATATTTAATTTATCTTATCAATGAAATTAATTAAAAATTTTCAAACATGTGGAAACCTTTACAAAAGTATTTTCGGCTGCTAGCCTTCTTAAACATCTTTCTTTTGACAGCCATATTGCAATATTTACTTTATCTTGTCAATTTACATACACTGGAATTTTCAAAACGGTAAGCTAGAGACCTCTAGCAATATATCGGTGAACATTGCGTTCAATTACACGCATTATTATTCTAGTGATTTGGCTTCTATCATTATAAAAAAGATCGCCCATATTAATTCTTCTCTAATATCTATAATATACAGACATCGACTTGTTACAATTTTATTATATGTATATATGATGCCAATGTTAGCAGCATACGTCAGCATATGAACGCTCATGGTAGGCCTTCAGCTCCAGCGGCTTTGTCGTTTTTCAGCCCCGAGAGTTCTATCCGTTCTTCGTCATGGTTATGAGGTGGGACATCCGACTTCATTATCATGGACTGCTGGCTCGGGTTTCGGTTTCTCCACTACTTTTATTGCTACTACCATTACACCCTGAAAAGTGTTTGCCCCATAATTAAAGGACGTTCTGGGCATTGGGCCCTAGGTCGCCAAAGTTGTTCTTACCTTAAGTCACTTCACCCTCTGGTAAAATTTGCAAGCGTTTTTCCTGCGGTCAGCACGCGTATTTCGTCCTCTCGTTTCTTATTGCTGAAAATACATCTCTCTGCCCTCCTTAGCTCCAGATTTGATCCCACACAGCGCACCTTCCACCTGATCGCAGTGTGGTCCCGTTTGCGGCATTTTTATTCACTGTAGCTTCGTGATATTTCGCGTCGTACCAGTTGTTCTTTCGTGCTCGCTGAAATGAAACTACTTCTTTGGCGGCGATACGTAATGAGCTGGACATGCTTTGAATCTATGTTTGCCGGGGCAGTGCTCGTATGTGTGCTCCAAGCGCTTATAGAAAAGATCTCTGGTGTATGGCGCGGAGGCATGGACAATGAAAACATCTGATGAAGCGGCTCTTGGAGTTTTCGAGAGAAAGATTCTGCGAAAGATTTACGGACCTTTACGCATTGGCGATGGCGTATACCGCAGACGATTTATCGATGAGCTGTATGAGCTTTACAACGATATAGACATAGTGCGGTGAATTAAAATTCAGCGGCTCCGCTGGCTTGGCCATGTCGTTCGAATGGACAGAAACGCTTCTGCTCTGAAAGTATTCAACGCGGGCCGCGATGCTGGTAACATAGGAAGAGGAAGGCCTCCTCTGCGTTGGAAAGACCAGGTGGAGAAGGACTTGACTTCACTTGGCTGGCGTGCTGTTTTGAACTCGGCCAAAATCCCCTCTAACTGGCAGAGGCACCTTTGGCCTTAAGGCTCCGGATATTCCAGGTGCATGCCCGCAAATTCTTCTTCTTCTTTATTGGCGCTATAATCGCCTAAGCGAGGTCTGAAATCTCGTTTGGTATCAAACGGCTCGGAGAGGTCCTTCCTTATTCTGGCAGAGCTGGTGGTATTGCTCAACGTCATTTTACACAGCCGTATTAGTTTCGCGGGGATACCAAATTCAAACATCGCGGCATAAAGATAACTTCGTGCTGTTGAAAGAGGCTTTAAAATCAACAAATAGATGGTGTGTGTCGATCCTATTCTCGCGGCTCTTTTCCAAGATTTGGCGTATTGTGAATACCTGATCTATGGTGGATTTGCCAGGCCTAAAGCCGCACTGATAAGGTCCAATCAGTTCGTTGACGGTGGGCTTCAGTCTTTCGCTCTCGATAAGACCTATGCTTAGAAGGCTGATTCAGCGGTAGTTGGCGCGAATGGTGGGATCGCCTTTCTTGTTGATTGGGCAGAGCATACTTAAATTTCAGTCATCGGGCATGCGTGCATCTGACCATATTCTGCATAAAAGTTTATGCATGCACCTCATCAACTCCCCGCCACCGTACTTTAATAGCTCAGCTGGCAGGCTATCCGCTCCAGTAGCTTTGTTGTTTTTCAAGCGCGTTATTGCTATTCGTACCTCGCTATAGTCAGGTGTTGGAACATCGACTCCATCCTCATCGACCGAGGGCTCGTGTTCGTCTTCTCCAATAATTTCAGCGCTGCTACCATTCAGTAGGATGGAAAAGTATTCCTTCACCCTGGTCTTAAAACCTTCCGTAAGTCGCCTAACCGCTGTGGTGTAGTGGTAAGCAGTGCGCGCTTCCACTCCGCAACGCCTGGGTTCAAACCCTGGTCAAAGCAACATCGCAAAAAATATAGAAAAAAGGTTTTTTCTTAACAGCGGTCGTCCCTCGGCAGGCAATGGCAAACCTCTGAGTGTATTTCGTCACTTGAGACGAATAAATAAAGGCGCGCTAGTGTTTCGACGGCGAAAAAAGACGCATAAAAAAATTGTACGAAAAAAGGCGCTTAATAAAAACTTCGGCGAATAAAGACGCGTAATCATAGATTTATACTTGGCCAAGGACTGTCACTTCAGCATTATTCGCCAAAAACTCTTTACGCAATGTACATACTATTACAACCGTAAACATAGTTGACCGCGAAAATAAGTTTACGCTTCCTTCTTCGCCGTCAAATATTTTAACGCGTCTTTCTTCGCCGTCAACAATGTTAAGAGACTTTCTTCGCTGAAGTTTTTTTTACGCGCCTTTTTTCGCGGTCAACTTTTGAGCTCGCGCCTTTATTCGTGTCTAGTGACGATTTCTGCCATAAAAAACAGCTTCTCATAAAAATACAATCGCCGTTCGGAGTCCGCGTAAAACTGTAGATCCCTCCGCTTTGTGCAACAAGGCGCACGCCACAAATCGGAGGAGAAGCTCGGCCAAGCACTAACATATGTGTAGGCGCCAATTATTAGTATTATTAAGTCGCCTAACCCTCTAAAATTTTCGTGCGTTTTTCCTGTCGGCCATCATCTCAAGCTCTTCGTACTCACGTATTTCGGCCTCTAACTTCTTAATGCGACAAATACGTATCGCTTCCTTCTTCAAAATGCCAGTACTCGGCATGGAGTCTCTCTCCTACCACGAATCCAACACCGAATTTGCGCTCCTTTACGTGGCAACTGTAGTAGACGTAGTAAGGCTTCACAAGTCCATCACATTTCTTGGATGGCGGTGATGTCAGCCTTTGTCTTGCCGAGGACATTAACTAGCTGCGCAGAGGGACCTTCCCCATTAAGGGTTCGGATATTCCAGGTGCATACCCTCAAATCATAGTCTTTTATACGTTTGCCGTGGTCGTCATCAAAAAAAGGGGGTTTCATACGAGGCTGTTTGTTCTCTTTCATTGGGCGGGGTTTTAAGTTTTATGCCTTCTCGTTTTAGCTCTCTCCCAAACGGGTGTTTGGTTGCTACCCAGAGGATACGTGGATATGAATGTCCGGGCGTTGTGAGCTGCGATTTTAACCGTACTCACAAGAATCACTTTTGGCCACTCCCAGGTGAATGGCAGTCAAAAGTTTTCCACTTATGCGCTCGGAACCATGCCCCCAAATTATAATCCTTTAAACATTTAACGTGGTCATCCCCAAACGAAGGGGGCCTCATTCGAGGCTTGTTGCTCTTCTGCATTGGGATTTTACGTGATGTGTCCCAAACGTGGAGCACCGCGCCTGGCTGGTATGGATAGTTTTTCAACCGAATTCACGTTTAAATAGCGAGGTACTTGCTTCAAACAGACGGTCGCTTGCAGCTGCACCTCTTGGTGAACAGTCGCTACAGACTTCAATGAGCCCTTAAATCGAATAAGTGGGAGTGGCCCCACCAAAGCTCTATCTTTTTTTGTCGTAACTCAACGCTGCAATCGGATTAATTACCACATCTCGCACAAAGAGATGCAAAAGTGTGGTTTGAGTATACATAGCTGTAGAACTGCAACTGCATACCAAAAAGGGCGGCTATACGCCATTGCACCCGGAACCATATTCCTCGAAGTGTTACCAATTAAAAATGCCATAGTTTTGTCAATTTTTATTCAACATAAATTTTATCATCAAATTTTAAGAAAAGTGTATTACTGTTCGATGTAGCCACTTTTAGCGCGGATAATAGCTTCGAATCAGTCCGAGAATACTTCACTGGCTGCACGAATGTTGTCTGGTGGTATTTTGTTCCCAGGGGCGGTGAAGGGCAATCTATCACTTTTTTTGTTGATACATTGGCCTCGAGAATGGACCATATGGCAAAATCCGGTGAATATAGTGGCCATGGTTGCAAAGAAATTAGGCTGGGAAGTTTTTTTCTAAAAAACCTTGAATTCGCGAACTTTATGGGTTGGTGCCGAGTCTTATTGAAAGTTCCAATTATTTCTACTGAATTCTACTGAATTGTTGGCTAAACCGCGTGGGTTTCCATAGCCAAGTAGTTTGCAATTAAATGCTCTATTAGTTGCGTTCCTTATCTCCCAGAAATAGTCAGAAAAAGTCCGCAGTAGTCAGATTTAGTCCAAAAAGCGTTCCTTAACTCGAAAATGACAGCAAAAATGAGAGAGCAACACTCAGTGAGAGTGACTCTCTTCAGTCCGAAGTAGTCAGATTTAGTCAGAAGAATCTTTGCTTGCAAAATCTGGAAAGTGTCAAACTCAACTGAATTTAAATTAACGGAAATTAAAGACTACGCAAAAAGGGAGAATAATCTAAAAAGTGAATTGAAATTGGAAGGAGGCAAAAAATAGTTGATATAGTAAGTGTTTATCGTGCTTGTGCATGTGTGAATGTGTTTTGTACATACATTTCTATTCAATATTCTATACTAAAAATTTGGTTTTGGGTTCCTTTACTTTTTTCTGTTATTCTCTTTTAGTGAGCGCATTTTGCTTACGCTCTGGCATTTTGACACTTCAGATTTTTGTCCAAAAAGATAAGGAATGAACCTATTATCTGATCTTCGTGTCAAGCAAGCATTTTGAACTAAAGTGACATAGATTTTTGGAGTTTTCACTAGCTTGGGGACTAAAACCAGTTTCATCAATTTACATTTTTGCGGAAAAGCACCATATTATAATTGTGTGTGTAATATGTGTATGTATGAGTATGTGAGCATGATTGTGCATACACTTGTAATTATGCGCCAAAATCATGCCTGACTTTCACCCACTTTCCCCGCTGTCCAAGTGACTGTCACATCAGCTGTCATATGTACATGATGGCATTTCCATGTTCCTATCACTTGAAATTATCTAAGTCACTAAATTCAGTACATAATATGACTGCGTTTGTCATAATACGAGTATTTAGATACTCGAATGTTGTGAAGATGGTAATTTTCTAGCACGCATGCACACCGGTGACATATTTGTATATATACATATATATATGTAACTCACTTAAGCTAAAACGTATGCCAGCCTTCCAAAGAAGTTGCTGATCAGGGATGCCTGCTCCTCTGGGGCTAATTCCTCGGAATTCCTGAAGAAATTCCCCTACTTTCGATGAAATTCCCCCAAAATGAATTTTGCTACATATTTAAGGCACTTCAAGCTGACTTTTTATTGAATAAAAAAAAGAAATATCATCAATTGTCATATAAGTATGTAATAAGGACAGTCTTTTTAACATTTCATGTTTATAAAGCGATGGCTTGGTGACGAAAACGAAACGAGAAAAGCGAGTGTCAAATGAAAACGTGGAAAAAGTGAAAAATTTCGCTATGCACAGTTGAAATTTCTTTAATATCCACACGGTTGCACGAAGCAATTACGTAATGTTTTAAACCCCTGACACAAAATGGGAGATTGTTGTCACAATTTGTAATTTATAAATGCAATTTTATCCTCAATAGGAATGTTCTAATCAAAATCGGTTGTACATATGTATATTGAATTCCCCAAAATTAAAAGTCATTCCCCGATTCCCCGAGAAATTCAAATTCCACCAAAATCGGGGAATTCTCTCCCGGTTGGCATCGCTGTTGCTGATGCAAAATGTTGTTGAAAATGCATAAATGTCTGTTTTTCAGATATTTTACATTCCATGTTCGAGTTCATAAAATATTTCCTCAATTGTATTTAAAGTGAACATCATTACAAACACGATTTGTTACCAGCATTAGCAGAAGAACAACAACGACAACACCACCAACATAATCCTCAATCTTTTCACATCAATGTGTGACAACAATAACAACATTTATATTAAATATTCAACTTGGAAGCGCGCAACAGTAACATAGTTTGTCTCCGTCCGGAGAGCGAAAATATTGTATGTAATCCCAACGCAGCCAAGGCACACAGCCGACAACGGACGCACGACATGCGGCACAGCGGCAGCATATCAATTCAACAGATACAAAAGCAGATAGCGCACAACTGTGACTCGACTCAACTCAGCGAGGAGGGAGGCACGTATCCAGTTTGGTTGTACAAATTTCTTTACAACTTGACATCTGTCAAATTGTGGACATAAAATGTCAGTGACAAATAGCGGTAGCCAACCAGAACCGAAACTGACAACATAAAAAAGCGGCAAAAGCGATAAACTCTGAGGAATTGAGTGAGTTAAGTGTATTTAACATTTACATACTTTTTGTTGTAAATGCAAGTATGTATGTTTGTGTGTATTTCAGCATATACTAATATGGGAATATAAATTAGTATGTCATTAACAGAAGATCTGGGTTCGCATTTAAATTGATTGTTTACCGTTTCTAAAAATGTATTTATTTAAATACTTAAAATACGGGATTGCAACATTTATCATAGTACATAGATAGGCATAAGTTGATTGATTCTTCTATATATTGTTCCATCTTATCATAGATATTTAATTTCCGAGAATATATATATGTACGTACAATCGAACTAATGCAGTCAAGGACTGAAGTGTGTGCCCTGGTAATTACATAAAAATCTTTCAATATGATTGTTGTTCATATGCACCGAAAGAGAGTTCAGATTTTTCCTACCACTCTTGATTGGATAATTAAATTACTTACGATGGCATTCCGATAAACCTTAATTACCTCAAAAAGAATCGCATTAGTCATGAAAACACGATAATGATTTGGACACCTCCGTCATCTCTGTCATCCAGCTGAATTTTTGTACCAAAATTTACACGTCTCATGTGGAATGGAATGATAGATTCGTCAGTAAACGAAGGAGTTTTGACCGTAAACCATATATTGTTCATGTTTTCAGTCAAACAAAGGCAGCAGGTGATTGAATATTTTAAAGAGTGTGCTACGGTGCAAACCAGCCGCGGTCCGCGGCAGCCCCATAAATAGACGCATGCAAGTTTTGCTCTAATTTGGCGCTGTAAATGCCTAAGCGATTTTGGGCGAGTTCAACAAAACTCACAAGTCGTTTCTTTTCTGTGCCAATTAACGCCAATTGGAAATGCCAAGTGAAGCAGGTGTATCCTTTTCTCCACTTGGTCTTTCAATCGCAGTAGGATCCTCCCTCTTCCTCTGCTACGAGCAGCGGGTTCCGAGTTGAATACCTTCAAAGTTGGGCCGACGGTACCCATTCGAACGAAATGGCCAAGCCTGCAGAGCCGCTGTATTTTAATTCGCTGAACTATGTACATGTCGTCGTAAAGCTCATACAGCTCATTGTAAAGGCCAGTAAGTCGTTCGCAAAATCTTTCATTGGTCGTGCCTCTGGGCCATATGTCAGCACGGGCATGATGAGTGACTTATATAGTGTGGTTTTCGAACGTCGAGAGAGGACTTTGCTTCTGAATTGCCTACTCAGTGGAAAGTAGCACTTGTTGGCAAGAGTGGACATTATTATCGGTGTTAATTATCTACTTTCTCGCAATCATAACTGCAACAATGACGTGGGTGCCAAGGTGCGAATGCGCTGAGTGTATGTTTGATGACAGGAGATACTTCGTATTGTCCTCGCTTGCTGCCAGACATATTCGCTTTGCTTCCTTATCCAATTTGGAGAAGCAGAACACAGTTCGCGGACTTTGTTACCGATGATGTCGATGTCATCGACATACGCAAGCAGTTGCCAGCTTTTCCTGAGTGGTTAAGTTCTGTAGGTCTTATTATCTTCTCCAACATCAGATTAAAGAAATTACATGAAAGGTAGAGGGGTTTTCAAATTCTGACAAAATTATTGGTTTTTTCAACACACAGTCGTTTCAGTTTCGCGGGGATTCCATCGTAGCACTTAGGCAACTCCTTTTAGTGCTGTCGAAATCGGCTTTGAACTCGACAGGTGTATCCTTTTCTCGCGGGTCTTTTCCAATATATGGTGGATTTGTTAGGTGTATAGCCATACTGATAAGGCCCAATCAGTTCGTTGACGGCAGGCTTCAGTCTTTCGCACAATATACTCGATAAGACCTTAAAACCTATGCTTTGAAAGCTGATCCCGCGGTATTTGGCGTGAATGGCAGAGTTTGCTTTTCTTGTGCATTGGACAGAGCACGCTTAAATTGCGGTCCTCGGGCATGCGTTCATCTGACCATATTCTGTATAAGAGTTGATGCATTCACCTCATCTTCTCCACAACTTTCAGTACTGTTACAATTCAATAGCTTGGGAAAGCCCAACCTCCATAAAGTAAGTGCGCTGTGGATATCGGTCACCAGGTTGACGTCCAGACCTGAAAACTTCTATTAGTTGTCTATCTTTCTGCTAAAATTTTAGAGTTTTCCCTGTCGTCCAGCATTTCCAGCTTTTCGTACTTCCGTATTTCGGCCTCTTCTTTCTTATTGTGGAAAGTAAGGCTCTCTTCCCTCTCAGCTCCCTATATCGGTCCCATGTAGGCCGCGTTCCATTCGATCTCATCGTAGTCCTGTGGGCAACATCTTTCTTTCTCTGAACCGGCCTGACATTCCTAATCGTACCAGTTGTTGTTTCGGTCCCACTGAAATCCGAATACTTCTTCGGCGGCGGTAAATGTGGTTCCACTGCTCGCATGTGTCGGTTTGTTGAATAGTGCTCTCTGGGAGCAGATGTGAGATTCAAGTGGCGAATGCATTGACCTTCTGCTGTGAAAGGTACATACTTAATAAATCTTAGATTTAATAAAACCAATACAAATATAGAGCGCTGATTTCAAGAAACTTGTTTTTCCATCCCTCGCAATTATCGCTACCGGTCAGATTTTATCATAAAAGCCATTTCTTACCATACAAAATACATATTTGCTCTTTTTCTTTTCGGATTCTTAGCTAAGTGAATTTTTCGTGGCATATACACACTTAAACCTATCCACGCATATACACAGTGCAATACATATACATAATACCGAAGTGGCTTCTGCGTGCGCAACCCTGCAAAAACCGCGACTCCTCCATGTATGCATGTAAAGAGTACGTCAGAGAAGCACAAAACTACTCCAACATATTAACAATGACATGGTTGTTATATTTTTTCGTTTGTATATGCTTTAGTTCTTCACTTCACAGATGCTTTTTCGAAATTAATAAAAACCAACTAACAGCGAGCATTTCTACACGTTCAGCTACAGCCAGACATGCAAATGTGCTTTCAAATACTCAACTTCAATCACACTTCGTTAAAACACGAGCAGTGATCGGGTAACAATAAGCTGGTGCAGAGACACGAGTTGGTCCGCTACAGCATGACAGAGGAACACCTTTGTAAGTACTCCAATATACCACAAATAGACTTCATGGTCCAACGATTTTTGCAGGGAATTCGCACGCCACCCCATTTCATCTCACCCGTCGAAAGTGAAATTCCAATAAATTTATGATTTTATCGCACTCGATGCTGGCACATTTCATTTTGTCCGCAAAAACACTGTCAATTGAAATTGAAATGGCATCCGGCTGCCGATGTAGTGTAATTCGCACAATTTCTCGCATAAGAAGAAACAAAACAAAGAAAATGCTTTGCCTTCGCTTTAATTTTCTGCTCCGTCTAATGCGCGTGTTGATGGGAAATATGAGGTTCGAAAAATTCAAGGAAATGCTTGTTTTGTGCCACTCAGCTGTTAGCGACTGCCAAGCTGAAGGAGTGCCGCGAAACTAGAGCAAGGACATGCCAACACACACTCTTGCCACTTTCAAAGCGCTTCGTCGAATGGTTAACTGGATATTAATGGGCGCGCGGGTGGACGGCGAAAGACAGAGGCGGCAACGCTGACAACTCGCCGCGGTCTCAGCGCGCAGGTAACAAAGCGGTGCTTCACAGTGCACGTGGCGTGGGGGAATTGTTTTATGAATTATTAAAAAGGTCCCTAAATGTTGACACAATTTGAGCGTGATGTACATACATAAACGTACCTAAATAAATGGAGAAATTGGGAAGTTGAAATTCATTTTGTTTTTAACTGTTTTGGAAATGAGTACTCCGATTGTTTTCATTGCTAGTTCATAGAAATACTTAAAATTTAAGTACATACATGTTTGCCTGCTGCAAATTTCGCGCTAATACTTATCAATGGTATTGAATTGGTATCAATCTATTTAGATTTTATTCAAAAGTCGTATGCTTAAATATGTACATAAATGTCTTGCAGTTAAAATTAGGGATGTTGCGAATGTGGAATTTTAGAGAAATAATTTAGGTGAGTAAATTAGGTGATATAGGTCAATAAATAGTGAAAAAGTCAGTATTTTTTATTTATGTTATTTTTTATTTACTACTCGAATTTAATAATTTGAACATTTTATTTAATGAAAAGTTATGTTGCTGCCTTTTCGGGTTACTGCCTATTTCTTCAAGGGTCGTAAATCAAACCTGCGTCACTCGATACCTACTCGGTCGAGGCGACAAACTTGAAACTTGACAAAATTGTAAATTCTTTTCGATTAGCGCTGCACCAGTGGAGAGGACTTTGAGTTATATTTATTTTTTTATTTTTATTTTTTTGCGGTGCAGTAATTTCTTATTGAGAATTGCATCGGGGCTGCAAATGTCTGATGTATCCTCCTGACTTTCAGCTTCACAATCTAGCATCATGGCAAAATTGTGGTTTAAACGCCATTGTTTTCCAAAAATTTCTTCATTCTCATTCTTTTGGTTGTTCAGAATTTGTAACGTCATCAGCGTTTTTCGTGGGACACTAGACACTAGGTACTCATGCTGGAAGACAACACATCTAGCTGTAATTTACCAGATGCAGAATTAACCTTAAAGAAACTCATACCCACCTTCTGAGCACTACATAGACCAAGAATGAGGTACATATGTAGTAAAACTATTTTGTTAGTGTATGGCCGAGCTTCTCCTCGGATTTGTGGCGTGCGCCTTGATGTTGTCAAACATTTTTACGCCAACTCCGAACGGCTATTCCGTTTTTATGAGAAACTGTTTTTCATTGCCAGTTTAAACTTAGATCACGTAATCTGCGTTCATATTTATATACAGCTGGCTGATATGTCATTGGTCTATCCTAGTTTAAACCAGCTAGCTCAAGCCATGTAAGAAAAACCATGTATGAAAAACTGGCCCTAAGAGTAATATGTAACTATTTTCTGCCTTTTTTCTTGTTTCTTTTTTCAACTCAAATTGAGCATTCGCGTTGTTAAACTCGACACTTAAACCAACGAAATATGGCTGAAGTAGGCACTTTTTGCGGCCAAAAGTCCAACTTTCAGTTTTTGCTTTCAACATTTTTAACAGGCGGACTTTATTCTAGATACTCTAAATAGAAAAGAAATAATGAATTTTTGGTCGCAAGGTAACCCTGGTCCCCTATCTTTCAACGTAAGGTTTGTGGTTTTGGTTTTAAATAGTTAGTGCTAGAATTTTAATAAATAGATATTGAAGTGCAGTGCAACGCGGATGTGTTTTAAGTATATGTAAGTGTGATCATTCTATCTATGGAAAATAATACTAATAGAATGTAGTATTGACTGTAATAATCGTGGTTTTAAATAACATTTCCATTTGTGAAAAATTCACTGCTTCAAAGTTTTTTTTTTAAATAGGACACATGCTTTTATCAACGAATTCGGATTCTGCGGACAAAACTACGTAACTTTTGTCAGAATGGACTCCCGGTTAAAATAATAGTCGAAACCGGAAGTATATAATACGACCAAAAGATAGAGCATCCCCGACGTGGTAGTTAATTTTTTTCCGTTTTGCAATAAAAACATTTTCTTCCATTTTAGAAGGGCTGGGGTGGTGGCCTGGACACCCGGCATATGGGCGGTGGGTGTGGTTGTGGGCCGATATCGCTGATTTTCAAACCAACATCTGTTAAGGTTCTCAGAAGCATGTGTACACGATTTTTGTGGTTAATTTTTGGCCGCATAAAGTGCTTAATTAAGCCATAGTACAACGTACAAACCAGGTTCGGGGAATCTTTAGTTTAAAAACCGATATGGTTGCCTCTTAGTCAACGACTACCTATAGACGCCCTTGCTGATGTATAGGCATGGGCGTAGCCAGGTAGGGGCAGGGGGGTGCAAATATGCAGGGGTTCTCATATAGAAATTATTAGTGTTGGGCAGTATCGATACCAAAAGTACTCAGATTCTCAAAAGGATCGAGCGCACTAGATTTTTAAAAGCATCGGCTGGGTACTCCAAAGAACTCAGTGCTCAAAAAAGAACTCGAATATACTCAGATTTCAGGATCGATTCAATGTACTCAGTATTAAGTGTTGAATAGATACTTAAAAGTACTGGGTTTTATTGACATTTACCGGTATTCAGAAATGATTGTACTCAATTTGAAGTTTCAATAGTTTTCAAGTACAATACTAATTTGAATAAAGTGCTGCCTGCTTGTGTGTGTTTCTACACTAAGTATTGAAATGTTACCAACATGTGCATATTTAAAGAAGGTACTCAGTACTCTCAAAAATACCCGATCCTTAAAAGTATCGATACCAAAGAACTCGATCCTCGAAAGTACTCAATACTTCCCAACACTGGAAATTATGTTTTGTTATAGCCCATGGACACGACTGTACTTATACTACTTTTTTTACTAAAAAATATAATAAAACTTTGCTATTCTTCATGTTACAACTTGAAGAAGTTATAACTTTGTTGTTTGTTGATCGAATTTAAAATTTTCTTCTCAGTTTGAAAGTTAAAGATCGTCTCGAGAAAGGCTAAGTATAGGTATTTTAATTAAAAAAAAAAAACACGTAAAGTCTTAAAAAAATGTTCATTTCCTTCGCGCTCTTATTTGATCGTCAGGCAATAAAAAAAAATTATTTGATCTTTATAAAAAAGCACATCAAAATCAGTTTTCCAAAAGTCATAAGTAAATTAAAATCGAATAATAAATGGCTTAATAATGCTTTATTTAGTGATAAGTATATGTGTGTTTTCCTTTTTTCTTAGAAATGTTTTCTTTTTGTACAGTAGTCGGAGAGCATACTAAGTTTGCTTTTTCAAATATAACGCTGTTCAATCTTTAGAATTTCCCGGTGAAATCCATCACCTTGTTCATCGCTCATCTGGCCAAAATTTGATGGAAACATATTGAAATGAGAATGCAGATGGTGCAATTTAATGGACATATTGCAACCCATGGCATGGTAGGTAGAGAGCATATCTACTATGTCTTTTTATTTCCAAGAAAATTTTCACACACAGAAGAAAAACTTTTCCATGCATTTGCTTTCTAAATACGTCATTTGTTGTAAAAAATTCCCGTCCCTAATCAGTTCCGGTATTTGTGGACCGACAAAAATACGAGCAGCGTAAGTAAATGGGACTGATGGAAAGAAACCACCGTTGTGTAAAAGAATTGCCTTCAAACTTTAAAAATAAAATAAGATTAGAATATGCAATAATGTTATAAAAGTTTTATTTTTACTTTTTGTTGAACCATCGATGAATAGACGCCAATCATATGGGAAATGGTTACTGTGACCATATTTATGGGAGCCGAATACGGGACAAAAATAATTTTGCGAATTTTTTCCACAAAAGGTAAAAGATCTTAAAACCATTTAAAACGATCCTAGATGTATTAGCCTTGAAACAGCACCCTTGTAGTAACATCACACGTTTCTCGAGAATTTCACCCCACAACATTTTTTACAAAAAAAATTGTTAAATTTTATTATAATAAAGTACAAGTTTGAAGTAGCTGGAACTAATCGTTAATTTTTGGCAATTTTTTTTATCGACGGTGCTACGCATATTTTTCATACAAAGTATGTATGTTCGAAAACCTTTTTATAGGGAAGCAAATGAGCAGCGAGTTGCACTTTATTATACTCATTTTAATGAGCTACAAAACTTCAAGCTAATTTTTTCTAAAGTTTCTGATTAAAAAGTGCGAAATTTTGGTGAAACTTTGCAGAATTAACTTTCATAGTTTTTGCACAAAGTCGGATATGTATTTGGATTTATTTGGTGTTTGTTAGGAAAGGAGCTTTACTTTCACAAAAAATAATAATAAGCAAAAGAAAAAGAGGCAAACCTTGCTAAAATGTATAGTCCTAAATTATATTTTGGTTACTGTCTGTGTTCCTCACTTCGAATCACAGGCATCCAGATTGGAAAATAATTACTGTTAATGGAGAAAATTGCGATCATATACCAACATGATTTAAAACTGGTTCGTAGGCATGCAATTTTAATGAGCTGTTAAGGCGTCGAATTAACGAACACCGAATACGGGACAAATAAAGGACATTAAAAGAAATACAGAAGATTTAGCGTCCCGTAAAAAATAAATTAATTACCAGGACAGTTGGTCAAAAAAGAGGACTGTCCCGTATAATACAAGACAGATGGTCACCGTAGATATGGTTATATCCAAATTTGTGAAACAATACATCATCTTTGGAATAAATATATATAAATACTAGCCGACCAGGCGAACTTCGTCCCGCCCAAAAATAATATTTTGTACTGAAATATTTTGTTCTAACATTTTCACCAACAGTTCACGTTCATGATTTTCAGTGACGCATTTATTCTCTAATATTTATTACGGTGTGGTGGTTTTCAGAAGGCATATTTCCATTGCCATCTAAAATAACCTAACAAAAGTGTATATGCAAACAAAGAAACGTAAAAGCTTCAGTGCGTTTGAAAGGCGCCACGCCCCCTTATAAAATAGCCGCCATTTTATCTAAGAGTATGATAGGATTGATTCAATATAACTCCATACCATGTTCGAGTGCTCTACCATGAATACTTCCAGAGATATGCAGTGTGGAAAATTTGGTTTGTATGGGAGGTGCCAAAATTTCGTAAAGATCGGTCAAGCCGTTTAGGAGGAGTTCGATCACTAACAAATAAATAAACAAACAAACACCGTGACACGAGATTTTTATATATTAGATATATCAGAATATGTTCTGATGCTGGAGGTTCAGAAGAGAATATAGATGGTTCAAAGTTACTTAAACCCGGTGCATAAACCGCACTCCGATGGCCCTGGGAAGAGTTTTGTAAGATCAAGTAAACAAAATAACAAATATAGAAGCAGCGCCATATGCTTAAAAAAACTAGCTAGTTTATATGTATGTAAACATATACATATGTATGTACATAATCAAAAACGGTGCTAAAATTAATAAAAAAAAAAACAAAACGAAAACATTTCCAGCAAAAAAGAAAAACTCCGTTTTAATTATTATTACTAAATAAAGCATTACTAAGCCATTTTTTATTCGATTTTAATTTACTTATGACTTTTGGAAAACTGATTTTATATACTTTATAAAATATATATATTTTTTTATTGCCTCACGATCAAATAAGGGCGCGAAGAAAATTGAAGTTTTTTGAAAAGTTTTATTTTTTTTTTAAACTAAAATATCAATACTAAGCCTACTCCAGTCTATTTTCACAAACCCATATTTTTGAAACAGAGAAGAAAGTTTTTAATTCGACCAAAAAACGACAAAGTTTAACTTGAAAACGTAACTTGAAGAATACCAAAGTTTTATTATACTTTTTAGTAGAAAAGTTGTAAACGAAGTGATGGAGAAAAACTATAAGTATATTCGTATCCTATGGGCTATAACGAAACAATGTTTCTAAATGAGAACACCTGCGAAACTATTTGTGTAGCACAGTGCAATTGGTCGAAAATGGAAGCTATTTAATGCTTAAGAATCGCTTCCGCCCACTCCCTGGTAAATGTCAATGGACAAATTTGGCCACTTGTATAATCCTCCGCCCAATATCCTATTAAGTTTTAAACATTCGGAAAAGGGAATGCATGAAAACAAAATTGAAATTCCGCGCATTACATATGAGTGGAATATATGTACATATGTATGAGTGGATTATATGTATGTTGAAATTTCAAATGGCGCAAAAAGCTACGGATTTTAAATGCTCATTACATTGAAGGACATTTAAGCAAAGTAGTGATCCCATATTATGGGGCGCGTCCTTACATGCCCACAATTTAAAACACCCTTCAGAGCTCAGTCAATATTTTACGCTTTAATACACAGACATTTCACTTAAATTTCAATCAATACGCACTTACAGTTAAGTACATACATATGCATGGATGTATGGCTGTATGTACATACATACATACTTAGTATATAACTAGCGTGTATTACATTAGCATAAAATAATTATACCCCTGCTGCAATAGCATTAGCACCCCTATCTCCGGCTGATTTGATGGTGTTACAATGCAAAAATGAGCAAAAAACAACCAACCTCAATTCACTTCTTTACCTCTTCCACTTTCAGCGCCGTGTCGTGAATCCACAATTTGCATTCATATTTCATATTTAAAAAACATTTCACGTAAAAAAACAAATTTAATTGAAGTATATGGCATTCAACCTACGAGTATAGCGCGCCGTTTCGCACCCAATCCGACAACTTCATGCCCCTGAAGAGAAATGAATACCCGCACTACGCTGCATTCAACTTTCACCCGTCTAATGACGCAAATATAAAAATATTTTCTGCGTACTTCACATTCTGGAGTGAAATACAGATTAATATACATATAAGTATGTATATATATTTCGTTCGAACTCATAACTGGGGGAAACGGGAGTAAAATTAGGAACAAAATACATATTAAAAGGGAAATTCGTACAAACGGAAAAAATGCAAGTATTCAACGGCACAGAGTAGAAACTACCCCGAGCAGTAGAAAATCTCTGCAAAGTCAAAGAATGTTGCTGAAGCATCGGACGTACATACATACATACATAGCTTTTTAAAGTTGTTTAGAGGGGAGAAAAGGAGTAGAGTGGACATGGTCTGATTGCACTTCGGTTTTAACCGCATTATTAAATGCCAAGCGAAAAGTGCCACAACTCAGCGCTGCGGCAGAAAGATGAGGGAAAGTCAGAAAGGTTGGACGGACAGTTGCGTACAAAAACAAAAAACAAAAAAAAACAACTCTATATACGCACACCCTCTCTGATGGCAAGCAATAAAAAGTAACATGGGAAAATTGTATTATGGAGGGTAATCGCTGCCGATTGACACTTTAAAAATTAAATTAAAATTTTTAATGATGCGTTCTACGTGTAAATCATACATATTTTCCTTATTCTGGTATTTAAAACTCTTTCGAAATTTGTGTTACTTTCCCAATACCTTTAACTTCGGGAGATTAAAGTTGATAGACGAGGATGCAGCTATCCACTAACCGTGATGTAGATGGCCTCTCGCTTATTTTATTTAAAAGTTGTTCTTCACTAATTGCGCTTTAGAGGCACATTTTAAACATGTCACTATCTGCCGGAGTTTTTCTCGATGACTGGAAATTGTCTTTTATTACGCCAATCCTTAAAAGTGGTAATAAAAATTATTTTGAGAATTACAGACCGAATTCCCAAAACTGTTTGAGTTCATAGTTAAATACAAAATGTACTTTGGCTTTAAAAATTTATTATGTGTCAACCAACATGGATTCGTTCCGGGTAGATCTACGTTAATCAATTTAGCTGCTTTTACAGAGGACTGTTTGGAAACCTTTCAAAAGGGATTCCATATTGACGTTATATACACCGATTTTTTAAGGCTTTTGTGTTATCAAATATTGATAGCTAAACTTGAAGGTCTAGGCTTTCATTCCTATTTCTGAAGTGGATCACGCCCTATCTAGATCTGTTGTTCGTTTTGATAATGTATCGTCCTATTCTTTTGTTTCCTCCTCTGGTGTTCCTTGGTGCTATTTCTCCTCTTTATTAATGATATATCCTCTTGTTTTTCTAAGTATAACTTCCTTCTATATGCGGATGACCTGAAGATATATTATGAAACTTAAAAGTCTAGAAGACTTATTCATTCTGCAGGGTGAACTTGATAATTTGTGTAGTTGGTGTGCAAGTAATCGTTTGTTCCTCAATATTGGTAAATGTCACTATACGTCTTATGCAAAAGAGGTTAGTGTTGTTCCTGTTTTTCGAATGTCCGCTAAAATCAATTACTGACTTTAAAGACTTGGGTGTTTATTTTGACTACAAGCTCAACTTCACCACTCACATAAACGTTATTGTTTCTAAATCATTCGCGATGTTGGTTTTTATTCGTCGCAATTGCTCTATATTACCTTATACTCTCAGACTGTTGTGCTCGTCGTTAGTTCGGTCGAACAGATTGGAGTCTTTTCAGAGGGCTTTTATACGCTTTGCATCGCGCTCGCTGAAATTCGTAGACCCTATTCGGTCCTATCGTTCTCGTAGTTTATTGATAAATCTCATGTTATTAGAGTCCAGGCATACTCTGTTGTCGATGTGCTTTGTCTTTTATTTAATTGCTTGATTGCCCCCACCTCCTAAAATGGAATATTTTATGAGTTTGTATAGATACAGTTTTATGAGTTTGTATGAGTTGTTATATATAACTCGTGTGTAGGAGGGAGTGGCTATACTTTCATTGGCCTCCTTTATACAATTTACATATATTCATGGAAAATGTAAGAATTTTTGTACATACTTTTATTACATCAAAAACTAAATAGTATCTAATATTAAAATATACATGTTTATATTATAAACTGCATATAAAAAATGGAATAATTTATACTTCAAATATAGCAGACTATGATATGAGTATAAATACTATCATAATATATGTACCGACATTCGTATTTAGGCAGTAAAAATTATGCAACCATAAACGCAAATGCATAAACGGCCTTTTTTAGGTCTCGAAAATCCTGGGATTCTCGACAAATAATTCCGGGATTTTTAATTTGCACTGATAGCATTAATAGAAAGTCCTTTTCTAGACCAGTATTGGCTATATTTCTTTTTTTATTTCATAATTAATATTTTTTTATAAATGTGTAGCTCATTATACATATAACACCGCGCGATAGTAAATTTCAAACACAAATATTAATTAACTATGGGTCAAATATAGTAAAATTGCGTTTTTAGTTTTTCTCTCTGACGTCAGTAATTCAAATAAGATTTAAAAAATTCAGAGAAATGTGCTTAGAGAAGAAGTATGGGTATCAAATTAAAGAGGAAATTCTGTAGAATTTAAGCACTGGTAAGTATTGAAAATGTCCTTTTAAAATTTTATCCTGGAAATTTCGCAATATTTGTTTTTGAAAAAATTATATGTTAAGGACTTATATAAACTCGAAAACATCCACGAATTTCGTCCTTCTATCTATATTATCTTAAAAAAATATCTATTCGTCCTTGTGAATCCAAAAAAGTTGAATTTTTTTTGTTAATTTTAAAGAAGGTTCCTCTTGCATTTGGTACCCATATTTTTATTCTAAATACATTGCATTGAGTTTTTTAAATAATTTTGGAATTAATCATATCCTTTAAATTACAAAGTCCTTTAAAATAAATTCTGACGTCACACATTAGGCCAAATGATTATTTTTTCTGTGCGAAATTAATTGCAACTAAAATATTGCATTATTTAAATGTAAAGAGATGGCAAAGTTAAAAAATGTGTAAAGGCAGTAAATAAAATGTGAAAATATGACTTGGCTTTCGTAAAACAGGCTTTTTTGTATGTTCAAATGATGAGTAGTTATACATATGTGTTTAGGTAACACTCAAAAACGTTGTCCAATTATCTAGGTTTTAACACAAGTTATTTTCTTACCATACTCAACCCCCTCCCCCTTAAAAATAAGTATGGTCACATGTACTTACATGGTTTCTTCTAGCGATTAATTATGAAATTATCGAAATTCCCAAATTAAAAAAAAAAATAAAAATATTTACTACATGTCTCGCAGATATGTCTTGAGGAGTGATTTCCAAAGCAGTTACTCTTCATAGAACACTTCATTTTCACTTGAGGTTTCAGTATTCCCAAATTCTCCACCGATATTATTTATATTAAGAATACAAATGCTGCTTTGAGACACATTTACCAAAAACGGCTGGTAGCTTCCTGAAAATAATACGAATGTTTTTGAAACTAATTTGTAAAAAAACTGTTCAAAGCTCTATTCACTTTGAGACAAAAATTTTGAAATTTCAATCCCTAAATTCTCTCAAGGATTTGCCTTTTTGCGAAGGCTGCTCATCAATCGTCTTGGCGAATCGGCGCAAGTGTATTTGTAACATAGCCACGGCTACGCTACAGGAGGTGAAATGTAATGCAAATTGAGGCTGCTATTTTTTTTTTGCCATCACATACTTCCATTTTCACTATTTATCACCATTAAAATGGATTATTTATCACCAACAAATTTAGGAGATATTTTTGGAGATAGTTAGAAATTCGGAAAAATGTTAGCTTTCCTATTTTAGCATTTTAGCGATAGCGAAAGTTAGAATCCGGCTAATGGTCGACAAAGTTGGCTTTTTGATTTCGAAAAGAACTTCATCATCAAGAAACGCTAATCCCAAAAAATACGCGTTTTTTCATGTTTCATGAACTTGCAACTTTCGCAAATATCAGAAGTACAAATTTTTTTTTCAACATGGTTGACAATCGAAAAAGGCGCGTTTTTTTAACATCCAATCAGCTAAACATCAAACAACTCGCCTTTTGTGATGCATGATAACCCAGAAAAAAATGTTTTTCTTGAAAACGGCTAAAAACGGCGGGTTAAGTAAAATAAAATTAACTCATTACATCTTAACTTATCCATTTCCGTTTCCATTTTGTTTGCCGAAAGTTAACAAAATTGTAAAAGTTTACATAAAATCTTAAATGGAAATAAATCAGAAAATTCAGGTTATACAAATAAGTCAGTTTGCAAACAAATTATAAAAAGTCACTTTTTTAAATTGGCACATAGGTTCTCACTCACTTATAGTTTTGTTTTCCATTTAAAATTGTTCTTTAATTATGTGAACTTTACAAAACAAACTTACAAAATAAACCGGTTGCGCAAACAACGTATCAATAACGTTTTGAAAGTGTAACTTGGGCTTATTGCTGTCTAACGGTGTTTTTTATTTAACAGAAACTTATTGAAGTTTCTATTATTTTGGAGTATTCCCTACAGAATGGCAACAAAAAATAATGTAAAACTGCCTTTACGAAATTGGACTTTCGCACAGCCAAATGAATCATTTGAGCTAATGTGCGTCAGAGAGAAAATATAAAAACGCCACTCTAAATTAAAAAGTAGATTTCAAACCCATTTATTTATTATTTATTTGATGGGAGAAGAGCTTCTCAAACAATATAGAAGTAATTTCTTCAATTTCAGTTGTTGAAAAGTAATGAATATCTAAATCCCGGGATTTGTCCCGGAATTGTGATAACGACATCTCGAAAGTCCCGGGATCGTAAAAAGCGAAAAAATTAACATTCCTAATAAACATATATGATATATGTATGTATTTACACTTATGAAAAAACCATTGACAACCCCTTTGCTTTTTGTCGGCAAGCTAACGCTGTCTCCGCGGATATCCTCCACCCTTATAGCGTAAAAATGTCAATTAAATGCAGTCAACTTTATTTCCATCACAGTGCTGTATAATTCACAGTTCATTTAAGTATTAGCTTCCATGCACCAACTTACATATTTACACGTATACTACTTAGTTTGATCATATTCCCTCGCCCACATTCAATTTCCCTGCCAGGCTTAAAACATGCACCATCGACTCACCGGACCTCTACACTTTTTACATATTTTCGTGCTGCAAGTTATCACTTCTAGTAGGTTGCTACAATTTAGAACAGTGAATTTGTTGCCTTTTTTGCATAACGGCCTTTTGATTTTGTGAAGGTGTTAGTGCTATTTGTCAGTCATTCTCTTTTCATACACCTATTACCAACATTTCCGTTCTTGCTGCTTTTCACTATCCAATTCACTGTTGCTTTCGGTGTGAGATGCAGACATACATATGTACATTTGAACACATTTAACATAACTGCAAATATACAATACATAGGGTGTGCACGCACCTCAAAACAACTTTGAGGCCTTGACTTTGGGTATTGTTATTGCACACGCTAGCTGGGCAGATTTCTTGAACTCCGTAACCTATTAAAGCGTTAAACATATATTCAATGTACTACATACATATGTATGTATACACATAATCATGGCTGGCTAAAATATGCATACAAAATGGTTCTAACTGCTTTACAAAGCTCAACAAATAAACCTCTGCTCTTAATTAAGCTAAATCAATTGGGGGTATTCCCAACGGTATCGTATGTGTCGTATTGTTATATGTCGTAAACATTAAAAGCTCAAATAAATCTTTATAGGACACAAAAACGACAACGAACTATTCTTTAACACTGTAAAAATTCAGAATAAGACGTTTATGGTACCAGCCGAACCCTTCGTTTAAGGTTACGACATACATACAATACTTTCGACACCGTTGTGAATACCCCAAATGAAGTTTTATTTCAATCCTTCATGCTCTTTTACATTATCAATCAAAAATTACCACAGAATTATTGAATAAATATTTAATTCGAAAATC
>NW_023458567.1:20993779-20997824 GCF_013731165.1 Rhagoletis pomonella | reverse complement strand
AACATAATTTTATTAAAATATCTTAATTTGTATCGAATTTCCGAGTTTTTCAATGGCTACAGTTAATTGAAAACAGTTGTGAACGGCAATAGCAATAAATAGTTGAGTAGTATACAATTTCAGTTGTCTTAGATACAACTTAGCTAAGTTGAGTTGTGAACCATAATAGGGGCCCTAAATAAACTTAATTCTGTTGTGGTGTACTTTGATAGTACTTAGTTCCTAGTTGTAGAGCCAGTAAATAATGATTATGTACATATTTATGTATATCTGTGATATTAGCGATTGCTGTATAGCCAGAGTTTCTGGTCGAAAGGAGAAGGTTATCAATTCATCGGAGTACAGTATATTTTGCTTTGCTGCCTCTATGCTTAAGTGCACATTTAAGATACCTACCCCAAAATGCGCATCAAAAGCATTATTTTTAACATTTATAAGGAAACTGCTCCGATAGATGCATTCAACATACCTGCACATTGGCGATACCTGCCTTAAAAATTGTGCGACTAGTATCAATTATCAATGAAAGTATTACGTTTACCTGCACTGGCCCTACAATTACCTAATTTTACAACCTTTTATTTATTTTGCTCATCTCCCAGAACAACGAAAATGGCTATCAATTTATGTAGTTATATAGATAATAAGATAACATTCGGTAAAAATTTCGCTTCCAGTAATTTCTACACGGTAAGTGCTCCGCCAATATTTGGTTTCATAGGGATTCGGATACCTTCCTCATTGAAGTAGTAAAGAAAATTCGCTTAAGTGCCTTTTTCGGTTACGTGCACAAGTTTTTCGTGCAAAGAAGGATGTGCAGCTAAGCAAAATATACTGTATTTCTTTTGTATGTATGGTACCGCATAACTTTGGACCATAATAATATAATTTTTTAAAGAAAAGGTGTTACCTCACAGGTGGCCCCATACTAATTTGGTTTAAATCCGATCATTGGATCATGAAGAAATTAACGATAATATTACATTTTTATATGACAATTGCAGTCGATTATGTTTTTTGATTAAAAATTTCTTGTGTTTATTTGCAGTCATTGTTACATCTTTGTATTCAAACAAATATGGGGCATTCAAACGTGACGAGTAATTTGCAAGTTAAGTATAAAAATAAATTTTACCCTCTTTTTGAATAATTATTTTTGTAATTCTTGCCTTCAATACACTTAACTTGCTATTAACTTAATAAAAATACTGTATCAGACATACTTAATCGCATTACGGCTGTGTTTCTAGCCGTAGAGACAACCATAAGGCCATGTGCTGGCTGCTATAAATACTCTTTATATACATAAATTGTTGTTATAAACTTTTAATATTTAATATTCATACAAATGTAAATGGGATTTTCGAATTTTAAAATGGGATAATCAGGGTATTTCTGAGAGCAGAATGGGATTTTCGGGCCTTTGGAGTTGGCAACTCTGGAGCAATTTGTTCGGATCTAAATTTTCGAAGAAAGTGTATAGCAAATTCAAATTCTACGATTAATTTTAAGCAAAAATAGCGAACAAACTATATACCAAAAATGACCTTTGACTCGCCCAATTTTCAAAAGCAAAAGCAGTATATGGTATGAAGAAAACAAAAAATTTTGTAAATGAAAAATTAATTTCGTTAAAAAAAAGTATAATACCCTGATTTTGCTCTTGAAAATTGGGAGGGTCAAACGTCATTTTTGGTATATATGTAGTTTGTTCTCCATTTTCGCTAAGAATCGAACGTAGAATTCGAATATGCCATACACTTGTTTCGAAATTAAATTACTCCGCCCTAATATATATATGTATGAATTCCCTATCGATTCTAATGGTGATTTCGTTTCTACCAAAAAATTTTGAGTTTTGATTGCCCCTTTCTCTTTTCGTGTTCAATTCTAAATTGAAGGCAAAGGGTGGAAAAATTGCGTGTTCGTTTCTTAAAATTTCACACTCTTGTAAGGCAAAAAAGGCACATTCTCTGCCCTGTGAAGCTTTGTCAGGGGAGATGGTTGCACTCAAAATTAGATGGTTGTTTAAAAGGACGATGTTATAAAATGCGTGAGCTAGACAAGGACAAGAAGGCAAAAACGTAACTTTTTACATGGTTGAGTGTAACATCAAACACATTTTGCACCGGGCAAGGGCAACATTTTTTGGAAAAAACGAAATCACCATAATTTAACATCCTTGGTTGTTTGATTGGAGTTGCCGGTAAAGTGTTACTATCTATGTATTTATCTATCCTACCATCCACACCCTTAAAAGCCATTCTAAACGCTTGCATTTTCATTCACTTACTCGCCGGTTTATGCCTGGGTCATCCATTCAGCCGAATTATTGTTAATCCAGCGGAATTGTGTGGATTGTGATTGTGTAATTAGCACATTTGCGCTACACATATCGGGACTCTGCCAATCTACAATCATATAGCATACACTCTCACAAAATTTTTAATACATATACATATGTACATACATATATGTGTTGGTACTATACAGGGTTGCCGGGAAAGTCGTCCTAGATACTTAAGGCCATTATTGTTTCAGTCATTTCTGATTAATTTGATTATATGAAATAATGACCAAAACCTAACCGTTTTCGAGATATACGGATTTAAATTTGTTTTTGTTTTGCGTACGAGCACTGTTTTGAATGTTAGTTTAAGGGTCCGATTTTATTTCATCCTTATGTACGTATGTAAATAGTTGTTTTTAATCAGCTGCTCTAGGTTACACCAGGTTAAGATATCTCACAAAATTGTGTTTCATGAGGATTTTTCTCGCTCTAACTTGCTAAACTGTTTGTGCAATCAACTGTTTTGAGAATTTCTGCCTGAAAAGTGTTTCATGAGAGTGTTTCTAACTTGAGCTGTTCTGCACTTTTTTCGGTTTCTTTAAACACAACTAATATTTCGTAGGTTTAAGCTCTACCCAGAATTGCAGCGGACGACGGTAAAGCGGTCGACGGTTAACCGCTGTCAAATTTAAAACTCACAAAGGCATATGGAATTGCTCAAAATTGCGGCGGCAGCGGTTTTACTGTCGACGTTTTTCGGTTGATTTTAATTTATGTCCTTTTTTACCGCCCAGTGGGGACGGCAAAATGTTGGTTGAGTGTTGATTGTAGTAGTTTCTATTATTGGCAATGTTTTCATCCAAATCTACACACACGAACGTACCGAAACAATATTTCATTTTCATGATAAATTCCAAATCAAATTGACAACTGTCGTGCGCCGCAATTGTGTTTACTCTGACGGATTTCACTGCGGTAACTTTACAACTGTTCACTTACCGCCGACCGCACTAACGTCATCCGCTGTAATTCTTGGTAGAGCTATACGAACAATTTTTGACATTTAAAAAATGTACTTAAATTTCTCGTTTTTAATAAACTAGACTACAACTATTTGTTATGTTATATAAAGACTTTGCTTAAATTTTTGGCCATTTAAAAATTAGAAATGCATCTTTTTACTTATATTTCGTATTCGATGAAAATATTTCCTTGATTACACTGGTTTACAGCAAAAATGGGCACTGGATGCCACTATCCAATTCCCATGTAGAATTGCTCGCTAATTCTGAAAATCGATTTGACTTCTTTCTATGAAAAAGTTTTCTTGATATTTGAAATTTACCGTTATGCAGCTTAAAAAAGTGGTTCTACTTCAACACGTTTATAAGTATGTCTTACGAAGTAACTGAACAATCTTAATGTGAATGGTGCAAATGAAAAGTAATAGAATTCTCCATAAATCTTATAGGCACAACTTCTCGATAGGCCTGTTAGTTTCTGATGGTTTTTGAATTCTTTAATAAAAAAAAAAACAGAAAACCTGGAATAATTAATTAATTTCTTAAAAATTATCATGCAATTGCTGCGTAAGATATACGGAACACCTTTTTTTGTTAGTGCTCGATGATTATTTCATAGCTGTACATACAATTTCTGGGAATTAAAAAATTTGGGTCCTATTGACTCTAAAATGCGCAGAGAGAGCTTTTACTCTGTACTTGCCTATACAAAATGTATAGAAAGCTTAAAACA
>NW_023458567.1:20941174-20993679 GCF_013731165.1 Rhagoletis pomonella | reverse complement strand
CAGAGTTAATCAATAACAGGTCATTGAAGACAACCACCATGAGACATTCGTTTATTTTAAAGATCTGGAAATTGCACCGCAGGCATCGCGATTTATAGGCCGATATATATGCCTATGAGCTGACCAAAGCACCTCAACTCTCAACACTCTCCTTTCATACACACTGATCCATAGTGAAATCATTCAAGCCTTATGAATGCCCAAGCAGTCCGAAAAGTGTAGCCAGCAAAAAATGTCATGAATTAATTGAAGAGCGTAAAAAAGAATAAGCACAACTGGCTGTAATGTACTCGTTCGACTTGCAGAAGCAGCAAATGTGACCGAGTAAATGCATTTGCCGCACCAAAGCGCCCAGCACCTCGAGGTGAATTCAGTTAAATGTTGTGCAAATGAAACTACTAGCCAGGCGAGAATATCTTCCGGTAGCTGAAGCGAAAGAGACCAATGAAAATGAAATAAAAAGTTTTCCTCGCACAAGGCAAGGTAGCAAACTAGGCATAAAGTGCAAAATGAAAAAAGGGTAAACGTCACTTGAAGCAGAGAATTGCAAGACTAGATGGTAACGTGGGCTATTCGACAAAAAAAATCACAAATGAGGGGCTGTCGAAAAGGAGAGGGCATGTTTTAAATACACCGCCTGCGGAATGAGCTGACAAGTAGGTAATCAGTGTGCATATCTGCAGAGTTTAGTGCAACTAAGATTTTTTAAAGGCGGTGAGAAAGACACCACGCGATGCTGGCGTTGATAAACACAAGTGTAGACAAATATGAAAACAATCTATGATTGACAGCATACCCGAGACACAAGACGCAAGGTTTGATGAAGAACTGCGCAATATCTGACCTGAAAATGAGCCAATTATAAGGCATTCACAACCATAAAACAAAGCAAAAAAAGGGCTGCCCACACTTACAAATGTGAAGAAGTTATGTCCCATCTATGCATCCATCGTCCATCACCAGTCGCATTCCTCCTACCGCAGCACCTCTAAGCGCTCGCACCCTATTCTTCAATACCGGCGGCGTAGAATCGAAGTCACAGCGCTAAAGAAATTATTAGAGAAATACAGCAGCAGGGAAGCTTAGCGCAGCCAGCGAGCGCAGCAACCAGGGAATCATCATTCATTTCTATGCTAAAGAGCGCACCATACGCTGCTACCATTGTCTACTATGCATTTCATACGCCACCAACAGGTCGAACCCTGCCATACACCCACCCAGCCCTTGAAACCAAGTCTCTCATTGCATTCGCTTGTGCCGCAACCCAAATGAGCCCAGCTAAACTTACTTGATTGCACTTCGCTGCGGCTTAACTTAGTTCAGGACAGACTAGAAGAGGCGAGACGGAAGGAGACGATACCAGCCCAGACCAATATAAAGCGCGCGCAGCGGCACGATTCACAAGTTGTCGAGCAAAGTAGGTCTGCATTTTTAATAGCGGCGACAACTCGAGCGCTGAATCTGATTGTCTTTTGTCTATGTAAGTGTGTATGTCGTCTACATGTAAGAGATTGGATGAATGTTGTATGCGTTGCACGAGTTACATGCCACGTTGTAGAAATGCAGTTAGTCGGCAGCGTTGTTAACGATGTGCACAACCCACCGTTTGCCTCATTTTCCTCCACTCCCCAGATTTTTCCCCATTTTATGTTGCACTTTGAAAGCAAATGCGGATATGAATATAAATTGTGATTCTAGTTACTTGCCCTTCACTTCAGCTTCGTCTGGCCGCCGCGCCGTCACTCAACCGGGGGGAACTATGAAAAGTACCTTAGAACTATAGGTAGTTTGATAAGTGGCAATGGAATAAATCATTGTTGAGTTGAGAAAAAATGTATGGTGCGCGGTTGAAGTGTTTTCGAGCAAATAAGTTGACGATTTTGCACGCGAGCAACGGAGCGAGCAGCATTAATGAGGAAAATAATATAAATATGAGACCATTAACGTGAACGTGCTTATATTTCTAAGCACTGCGGCCCATATGGTGACAAATTACTTCCAAGTTGTTTAAGATTGAACAAACGAACAAATGGTTAAAAGAAGTTTGAAAAATATGTATTTATGTACTTGCACCAGAGGAATCGAAATGACTGATGTAAGGGCCCAGAAATGCAAATAAAATATAAACTTCAATTATGCAATTAGGTCAATTTAATTGATCAGGTAAACCTTTTTCATCTTCTCATTTCACAATTTAACCTTTCGCCGGTTTCGGCCGAGACCAAATAATTTGAAAATTCGGCGCGTTATAAAGTTTCCTATTTACCTGACTTCCACAAAAGTTGGTTGACTAATAATTTAATTACGATCGTTACAAAGTCACTGACTGACAATTGCTCAGGTTAAACCTTTTAATGGCATAGGTGGCATGTGGTATTTTCAATGCGTTCTCGAAACCAAGCCAAACCCCTTAAAATCGCGTTTGGAGAATTAAAAAGTGAAGTCAATGATGATTTCTTTCTACTACCCCTCCCAGCCCGACGAAGTGCCTAAAACTAGCCGAACACCAGCATGGCCTTGAACATCATCACCACAATGATAAGCGGGGTCCTAGTCCTAGTTGACCAGTCGAAGGCACGGTGAATCATGCGACCATTTGTCAAGACGTCTAGCGTCCTCGCTTCGAATTCGTATGAGCCATGAATAACCAGGTATAAGTGTGAACGCCAATCATCAGGTAAATTTCGCAATGCAGCTTGTCCTTCAAAGCGTACTCCACCCGACCCGTTTTAATCCCTATATAGAAGAACTGGCTGGAGTTAACTCCATGAGCCACGCTGATGATTATACGATTATAAAAACGGACCAAAATATCGACAGCCTTTTTGGAAAAATCAGTCAGAAAACTTAACATCTCTTCCGCAAAATAAATTCCCACACGTTTTACCAGCCGGACTAAGGAGTCCAACCATGGACTAGATGTCAGCGTCGATGCCTCTAAGATACCAACGATCAACCATCTCAAAAGTCAGTCACCTATAGCAAGTGAACAGGGAGACCCCGCTTATAAAATACAAATCGATCGACCGGTCACTGGCAAACTACGCAGCGCCAGTTTGTTTGGCAGGACCGGGAAGCTTACAAATTTGCTGGAACCTATTTAGCTCTTCGTACCGTTACAGGCTACCATTTATGTTGTCGGAGATCACCTGCACGAAGAAAGTCAGAAGGTGGCGGAGAAAGAACACAAAAAACCCTGTTATCGAAGCAATTCCTCATAGGACGTTATTGTAGCAGCCACCGCTACAACGCTCTGTTTCGATGGTGCGCACTACTATTCGGTAGGTACAGATAAACATAAAAAAAAACATTTTTTTCTGATAGTGGTTGCCGCTCAGCAGGCAATGGCAAAAATGCTTCTCATTAAAACCATTTGGGGTTCGGAGGCGGCATAAAACTTTAGGTTCCTCCACTTTGTGTGGCAAAATCAAGGCGCATACCACAAATCTCAGGATAAGCTAGGACAAGCGCTAGCAAATGTGTAACCGACAAATATTTACTTATCTCTTTTACACAAAATATATTTGCCCACGCAGAGACTGTAGACCAGAATTATTCCATTGCACTTGTTTCGAGCCATTGTTAGTTGTTTTAAATATAGCTTCGCGGCGCCTAATAAGAACTTTTGCTTTGGCCAATGCAAAAGAGCGTTTAAAAGCAAAAATAGGCTGTAAAGTCAAAATTTTTGGTTCAAGTTTAAACCACTAAGACGCAGTATCCTCCTCACACATAGGCCAATAATAGTAACGCTGTGATACCATATGGAATACCAATCCCTTTCAGTGTCATGAGCTTTACCGATGGTCTTATTTCCACCTGTGAAAGCTCTGCCAAGCATGCGTAATCTTTTTCTATGATCTTGCAACTACAACATTGGTGCGGTGCGGATGCCAATAAAAGTTCTTATAACGAAATTCAAGAGCACAGAAGTGCGTTTCCTGTTATAGGAGGGCCAAGAAGCCTCGTTGTCACACAGGATGAAAAGTTTTCCGGTACATTGGCTAAATGAGTCATGTGATCTCTTGAATATCTTTCAAATGGAGCAATTGATATACCTACGGTGATCTTTCCTTGTTAATTCGCCAATTTTACAATTCGTGGTAATATTTATGAACTGATTTCTAGGTAGATGCCAGATCGCATGATCGTACATGAGAGCGTCAGACAAACTTACAAATGTTATGAATTTCAACCTCGACTCCAGCGGTACTCATCGGGTTAGTTATTATCAAAAGAATTTTCCATCATACAGGTACATAGCTCATATTTAACATTCGAACGAAATCGGTTAATAAATATGATTTTTATAAATAACTCTACTCCAGCACCACCTAGCGAGTTTTCTAGTAGCATGTAATAGGACCATATATGAGACATTCTTTTTCATATCGGACACCAAATTTCGGCTATATGCGGGCGTTATGAACAAACACTTGTGCTCTCACACATAAACCGATAACTGAACCGACATCGGCCGAAGTCCGTCAGTGACGATAAATTCAAACATGTTTCTTTTTCTCATCCGGTGTCAGGTGAAAAGTACCAAAATTGACTGCGAAAAATTAACTTATTGGGTGCAAAAACAAAAAAATTACATATAAAATCACATGTTTCAAGTATGTCAATTAAAATGTATCAAAATATGTCACTGCTTACAAAATTGTGATGAAAACTAGATTTGCGTGTACAAATACGGTCGGCAAATAATCTGGTTAAGTGTAGGCATCAATTCGGACGGTAAAATTATTCGGTAGAAATCGGTCGTCCTATCGGATGCAGCGATACATCGGTGAAAACTGCATTCAATTCCATGCATTCGTTTTCGAGTGATGCACGTGCAAACATACAGACAGACAGACAGACAGACAAAAATTTTAAAAGTGGTTGATTTGGCTTCTGGTGCTCTAATAAAGACCCCCCACATTAGTTTTTCTTTAACACCTATTATGTACAGATATCGGCCTGTTCCAATTTAATTATAACGAGTATCTCCCAGTTGTCGAATTTCGACATTTTTTCATACACTTTTAAATTTTGCTTATCACCAATATTGACTCCTTTATGCTAATGACGATTTTGAAGTCCACCACCAAAATTTATAGCGAATTTATAGGAAAACTTAAAAAAATTTCTTAGTAGCTTTTGAAATTATACCGAGAAAGGAACCTCAATTTTCGTTTACAAAAAATATGCATATGTATGTATTTGTATGTATAGACGAGATGCCTAACGGTTTCTCACTGACTATTATTTATGTTAAACAAATACCAATCCAGACTGTAAATACTTTTTTCGATTATATTGGTCTGAGAGCCCCTTGGACCGTTAAAACTAAATTGCCAACATCTGCATAAACTCCTCATTCTTTTCATCAGAATCGGTGGAGGTTAAGTACCTCGAAGGTGTAAAACAAAATATAATATTTCCTTCTCTAACGGCGGTTTTACACGGGCTTTTGTCAAGATTGGGCCTAAAGCCCAATACTTTTGCATCACATGATTGGGCTACCGAATTGCACCAAATTTTATGTTGCTAGCATGTGTTCTAAAGATGAAGCAAATCTGACCATACATTTTAAGGATAACTCTCAATTAGAGATGAGCACGGAATATCGGGACCCACGGTACTGATTCCAGACGGGCGGTAACGGGAAAGTCTGTGAAAATTTAACGGACGGAACGGGATCAAAATCCCTCCCCGATACTTCCGATAAAACCCCAACTTCCGCAAATTCAGAAAATCTTCCTTAAATTTTTTTTATAAAATATGCACTTTTTATGTTTTATTGAGACGAAAACAAACAGCAAAGCAAAAAAAAAATAATAATTGGAGGATGCCAGATATTTCATAAAATTTGTTTATTTAAGATTAATTTGAAAGACATGTGAATTTTTTTAGAGATAGATTTCGTGGCCCCCGGGCCCGTGGTACAATTCTGAAAAACGTCGGAATGAGCGGGTTCGGAAATTAAAAATTGAATTTCGGGATGGGCAGGATCGGGACTTAATATTTAGTCCCATGCCCATCTCTACTCTCAATCCCTGCGCCACCTAACGGAAGACAAACACACTGATCCTTTCAAAAATCATTACACAAATTAACAATCATTCAATGAAAGTTAAAATCTGGTAGGAAATGGTTCCCAATTGAATGATTCTTGCCATCTTAAACGTATATAGTGTATCAAATTCCATTACCTTATCTATCATAAGTGGTTCCAGATATAAGCGATATGGAAATTGCATTCAGTATGCGAGGTGCCTAATCTCCCTTTCGAATACACACCACTTTTCGCCATACGTTCGGTTATTGATAACATATGTAGCTGTGTCAAATTTCAGGACGTTGGCGTAAGTGGTTCCAGAGAAAAGCGTTAGGAGATGTTCAGTATGTATGGGCGGTGCCACGCCCCTTTTCCAATAGCTTCCAGCTTTCGCCGTAAGTACGGCATTGATAGCATATGCGGCTGTGTCGAATTTCAGGACGTTAACATACGTGGTTCCAGAGAAAAGCGATATGACAATTTCAGTTTTTATGGGAGGTGCCACGCCTCCTTTTCAAAAATCTACCAATTTTCGGGGTAAGTACGGCATTGATAGCATATGTTGCTGTGTAAAATTTCAGGACGCTATCCAGAGATAAGCGATATGAGAATTTCAGTTTGTATGGGCGGTGTCACGGTACTTTTCCGTTATTCCCCACATTTCGCCATAAGTACGGTATTGATAGCATATGTGGCTGTGTTAAATTTCAGAACGTTAGCATAAGCGGATCAAGGGAAAAGCGATAGGAGAATTTCAGTTTGTATGGGAGGTGCCACGCCCCCTTTTCCAAAATCTACCACTTTTCGCCGTAAGTAGGGTATTTAAAATCTATGCATCTGTGCTTAGTTTCAGTTCCCCTAATTAGTTTTAGAGACATAGTGTTTTTCACATTTTAGTCTATTTATCAGATGTCACGCCCCCTACGTATCAGGATTAACATTTTTGGATTAGAAGAAGTTATATCCTTTAAATCGGTGTATGTTTCATTGAAATAGAGCGAACGGTGCCTTCAAAAAAGGGATTGCAAAATTTTCTTGTGGCGTATTTATATATAGAAGCAGAAAATTGGCGCTTACACATATGTATGTTAGTGTTCGCTTTGATGTTGTTACACAACGGGGAGGGACCCGTTAAGAAAAAACTTTCTTCTATATTTTTTTGCCATGTTGCTTTGCGGAGTGGAAGAGCGAATTACCTTCGGTTTATTTTGGTCGGTTTAAAAGAAGTCAAATGCCGGATAACTCACACCTTTCGATACTAGAATGTCAAAAAGTGTTGCCTTGTTTGTCGAAGATAATCAAGTATTTTCGATCAGTCATCAACCACACATGTTATCTGCAGCCTCATCTGCCATGCCGGCAGATACCAAGCCTAACCTCTTGAGATTGAAGTCAATATGAGTTTATCGCATTTGTAAATCTCAATACCTCCCATTTTAATCCAGTGAAATATTCACAAATTTTTTAACCAGTGATTTATATGACTGAAGGTGGAAGAGCTAAAACTGTCTGCGAGGCAAGGTAACCCAGGTCTTATCCCTCTGCATAGCTCAAGGCGTAGATCTTAGGGTTGTTAAGAGTGTCATGTAAGAAATCAATTACCAAGCTCAAGAACAAAAGAGAAGCACACCACCTTCAGGGTAGACCTGATTAACTCCCGTGTTTTATCGTTCTTCTTAGTAGACGTGGCCTGAAATGGTGGAAGATTGACTTGCAATTTAAAGACTAGCTTGGTCTTTTTAATAAGTACTTCACGTTCACAAGCTCTGGCCACCACGACGGTCTTAAGATTTGTAAGTAACAATCATCCAAAAATTTCACGCACACAAATTTCCACGAGCACCAACTTCTAAACCAAAGATATGTTACAACTTTTAATCTACTTTAGTTAATTTATAGATTTCAAACACTTTTGACTCACGCCCTCCTCAAACCTCGAACTCAAGCGATAATGAAATGAAGTCAATCGTATGTCTTAAAATGAAAAATTCAATCTAAATAAAAGATGTCAAGCGCTTGTGCCAGTTTTTATGAAACGCTTAATTTTTCTTTACGTTGCGCCCCTTACACATGCTATTAGCGTTGCATCAAAGCAAAATGTTTGAAAATTGCAAAAGCAGACTAAATTTATTGTCAAATGATCCCCCTTTCGATTTGTGCCAGTCGTCACAGGGGCTGTCATAGCTGTTTAGATGTAAGGTTGTGTCGGATTCAGATTGTTTGATTTAGGAAAAAACGGATGCAGAGAGTTTGCAGCGCACAGCCCAATCCTTTTAAACTTTAGGCAGCACCAATGAGTGATGTGTGCAGTTTCTCATACTTACATACATACATATATACATATGTGCGTGCTTACTTACCTTTTAAGTTACACGTAGGTTCATAGATTTGCTTGTTTTCTCTCGTTTTCTCTGCATCTTCACATGCTGCGCGGTGATTTTGTAAAAGATGAAAAACTGCTTTGTGCGAATTAAATCAGGCAAACAGACGTTGAAGGCAAAGGCGCGTTACACTGCTGGAATCGTAGACGTTGTACACTTTATCCTCATACGTACATATGCATGTACCTATGTATGTATGTACGTAAATAAAAATGGGGACCAAGTCGGGTGTGTCGACAAACAATAAAATGCAAATCGCTTTTGAAAAATCAGCCTACGCCTCAATACACGTTTACAATAAGGCACGAAAATAACGCAACGGGCACCCTTTTTGGGAAGAGGTGATTTGGTGGTGGCAAGGATAACAGCGAGATCCAGACAAAACTGGGGATAGCAGTGGGTACATTATAAATTATGCAGACAAATGTAGCTACATACATATGCGCATACGCGTATGAATATGTAGTATTTATGCAAATTTTTTATTTGAAATATTGGGCATTCTCTCTCGACAGACAGGCCTAACTGGTGCTTATAAAAACATAAATACTCGGAGTCTGTTGCAAACGGTAAGGTAAGCTCCAGTACACCTTATGTCAGAAACCTTCGTAATTTAAAGTTATCTTTATTTAATGGCTGAACACACAGCGTGAGCAATCTGCAATACTATTTTCGGCGTCTATCTTTTTATGTGCTAATAAAGCATTATTTAATCAGTTTTTGAATTAAATTGAATTACACAAACTGAGACCAAACCCTTCTCCACTTCGTTTTTTCATTTTAGAGAATTCCTTCCCATTATTTTATTACCCCTCCATCACATTTTAGATCGCAGTTCTGTTATCCAATCGTACGGCGAAAGCTAACCAGTGAAGCTGTGGAATGCTCTCTTCGGCTCATTGTTTTTTGCTCCAGTAAGTCGCATCAGATGAAGCCATCATACACGCTTCTGTGGTGTGCACCAATATTGTAATGATAAGATGCTCACAAAGTGTCGCCCGAGGACAGGAAAGTAGCATTCTGTCTTGATAAATGAACAAAAAAAGTCTTTCCCTACCTCAAAATATACTTATTTTATGTCATTCTTTTTTAACAAATCTTTCCGCCTAACTTCTTACCTCTGTTTAAAAAGGCCTTATTCTCAAAATCATTTCAAACAGATGTACTCGTTATGCTAAACTCAGCTCCAGTAGGGTCCAAACATTTAAATCGGGACTTTTGGAATAGTATAGGTCGATATCTCGTCGCTGGCCGATTAACCAGGGCTAACTAGAGCCACATTGATACGTTGGATCTATTCTGCCCGTTTAGGATACTCTGTATATGATATCATCATATCATGGTAGTTGTTTTAGAAACAGCTTACTCAGATTGCAATCGTCGGAAATGTATTAATTAGACCAAAATGTTTCATTGTTTGTAATTGGTGGGGTGACTATTGAATAGTGTTTAATCACATATCGAGAGATTCTGGACAACCTAAACTCAAACTTACCCTCTTCAACAGACTCCAAGATGATTCTTTCTACACAAAGCTTATTTTAGATCCCAAAAAGTGTAATTTTGGTCTACAGACTGGGTGGCACTGCGCAGGCGATGCCTGTAAGTGCGCTATTTGTGTCAGCATCGCCTTGTAGTAAGGGTATGCAAACAAAGGTAGGGTGAAAACTTTGGTGTTTGACAACCTTGATTTTTGCCGCAGTATACCTGTTTCCTTAAGTCGATCTGCGGAGATCGGCATTCCAGTTTAAGCAAAAGCAGATGGGTGTATGTATACATTGGTTATGAGACAAAATAGATAAGTAACGTAAGTTACCCAGTGTGGCCCAGGCGCACTTACTTTTTTTTATTTGTACAATGAATCAAACTACAAAAAAAAACAATAGCTAAAATATTTCTTAATTATTAACCGACTTCCAAAAAAGGAGGGGGTTATCAGTTCGTCGGAATATTTTTATTTTTATTTGTTTTATTTGTTTTTTTTTTTTATGTATGTTACCACATAACTTTGGACCACGTCAACCGATTTCGATAATTCTTTTTGCATCGGAAAGGTAGTGTCTCAGAGGTGGTCCCATACTAATCCGATCAGCGGATCATGAGATATATATATACATATGTATTTTTTTTATATGAGAGTTGAAGTCGGTTTTTTTTTTTGCTAAAAATTACTTGTTTCTATATTGTCTGCAGGAAGCCGCATGTTCTAAAACATTTTCCCTTATAAATACTTCTATAATCTTATTTATATTAAGATGACAAAGTGTGAAAAAATTTAAATATTGTATTTGCAGCTGAATGCTTCCTCATCATATTCCCAAACAAAATTCTCTAATTTACTTACACAAAACATATAAAAATGCAAATTTATGTCGCAAATAATACCTAAACACAAAAAATATTCATTTCAACTCACTCTACTTGCAAGTCCCTTTGTTCGTTAGTCCCCTTTCAGCTCGAGCAAGCACAGCTGACATATTTTGACTGCGTCCGACAGTGAATGTTGCCAGCAACAGACCCCTTCATACATACATACATACATACATACACATGTACATCCTACCACTCATACAACCACAGACTAGAAAAACCAGCAAAGCGTACGAGAAATCAAGCCAAGCGTATGTGGATACTGCTTTCAACTCCAGCATGCATATCCTTGCTTTCGTCCTTTCGTAACTGCTTTGTTTGTGCAACAATTACATGTGTGGCAGAGAGAGGAAGAGAGCAGAGGGACACCTCGTTTATTTCCAAGGCGCTGCTGCTATTTTCATTACGCGAATTACATACATTTGTATGTGCAGATATGTGCATATTTGCAACTCATATTCGACCACATAGTATGTAGTAGGATTTGCTTATACTCGGCGGTTGTTGGTCTTCACTTCACGATTGTTTTTCTTTGCTGCTGTTTTCATAGTACATAATACAAGACGTAACAAACATCTTCGTTGAAATGCAAAAAGTCATACCTAATAAAAGTTCAAAATTCACTTTTTGATTTGTATGATGGATTTCATAGAATTACAAAATTCTCAAAAATTTTTGCAAACGAAAGATACCAAATATTGCGCAAATCTATTTACTTACAAATATCCACCCAGAGGTATCGCAAACACACAAATGTATATTTATTTCAGTACCTTGGTATGTCTGTATGTGCGCGCATTCAGGAAGTAGTATCCGTATTATGTGGCGCATATTACGCCTTATGAGTCTCATGAGCGCGAATCGCACAATCGCATCTCGCCAGCAAATAGCACAGCTAACGTCACCCTATGTTCGCCCGGTTCGGCAATTTCGGTAAGCACGGCACCGCAGTAAGTTGGCTCACAGCAGGCATGCCATTTCATATTGATTTTACATGAATTTTTTATAGATTTCTTACGCTTCTTTGAATTACTTACTACATGCAATATGCATGCCACAACAACGTGCCACACAACACGCCATCACTTTTCATTGCTTGCCTTCGTCCTGCCATTTGGTCTGTAGCCAGTCAGTCAGTCAGCTAAGCCAGCTAAGGAAGCCAGCTATGTACACAGCTAACTTGCCCTTTTTAGGTTGGCTCTTTCCGTAGTTTCTTTATTTACTTGTTTTTTTTTTATGGTAGGTAACTTGAGCATGCATCGAAGTAGAAGGTAAAGTAAACAATGAAATACAACGAAATGCTTTGCTACGATATTAGTAGAATGCAGAGAGTATTCATGGAATTGAACCACCTTTTAAAGGATAAATTCATCACCAATATCATAATTATTATTGTTATTCTTTGTTGTCGAAACTATGTGTGTATATCCAAAAAGGATATGCACGTACTTACATATATATATATGAATATGTATAAACTTACTTTTTGCAAAGACACTATTTACAGAGTTAGTGCAGAATGGAAGACCTCCCACTGTGCTTCGAATTTTCTCATCTAAGCTGCTAGCTGATTAGAACTTTTCCTCTTTGGAATATCCAGCTCACAGTTATTATCTTTGTAAATGGACTACTTCATCATTCATAGTTTCTCCGGCTGTTTCATTCAAATCGCTTGGGCCCAACGTATTTCCCATACAGATGACGATTTCGAGTACCCAACCGCGTACAGTGCGTAATTTGAGCGATTTAGCGAAAGAAACTAATAACGGAAACAATTTCGACTTTGTTTCTTTGACCCTATAACCGCCTAAGCGATTTGGCCGAGTTCAATAAAGCACACCAGTCGCTTATATTCTGTACCTACTGACGCCAATTGGAAATGCCAAGTGAAGCAAAGTGCTTCTCCACTAGGTTTTTGCATCGCTGTGGCGGCCTCCCTCTTCCTCTGCTACCACCAGTCCACTCGAACGACATGGCCAAGCCAGCAGAGCGGTTGTATTTTAATTCGCTGCACTATGTCCATGTCGTAGTAAAGCTCATATAGCTCATCGTTCCATCGTCTTTGCAAAATCTTTCTCTCGAAAACTCCAAGAGCCGCATGATCAGATGTTTTCAGTGTCCATGCCTTCGCGTCATATACCAGCACGGCCCTGATGAGTGACTTATAGGGAGTGGCTTTCGTACGTCGAGAGAGGACTTTACATCTGAACTTCCAACTCGGTCCAAAGTAGCACTTGTTGGCAAGAGAGATTCTGTATGGATTTCTATGCTGACATTATTATCGATGTTAATGGTGGTTCCCAAGTAAAAGAAGGCGTGAATGCGCTGACTGTTTGCTTGATGACAGGGGATACTTCATATTGCCCTCGTTTACCACCAAACCCATTCGTTTGCTTTCTTATCCAATTTGGAAAATACAGAACAGACTTCGCGGTGTTTGTTACCGATGATGTCGATGAAATCGGCAAACGTCAGTTATTGAACGCCATTTCTGGGATGGTCTCGCAACCAAATACACGTTTATATAGTGAGTCGCTTGCTCCAAGACAGACGCCCGTTTGCAGCCGCACCTACTGGTGAACAGGCGCTGCTTCCATGAGCCCTTAAACCGAATAAGTTGGAATCTGGGTTTGAAAATGCTGTAATTTTTATACCCGAACGCACTTGTGCACAAGGGTATATTAATTTTGTTCACATAACGGTTGTTTGTAACAGCCAAAACGAATCGAGATAGATATAGACAAATGTATACATAAATGATCAGGATGAAAAAAGAAATCGATTAAGCCATGTCTGTCTGTCCGTCCGTCTGTCCGTCTGTCCGTCTGTCCGTCTGTCCGTGTACACGATAACTCGAGCAAAAATTGAGATATCTCAACGAAATTTGGTATGTAGGTTTCCTTTAATCCAAGGTAGGTTGGTATTGAAAATGGGCGAAATCGGACTTTAACCACGCCCACTTCCCATGTAACGGTAATTTCCAGAAATACGAAAACTGCGATATTTTAGTAACTGCTGAAGATAATTCACTCAAAATTGATATTTACAATAATTTTTAGACGAAAAATAAGAATATTATAAATTTTTGGAAAATGGGCGTAGCCACGCCCACTTATGGTTACATGTGTATATCTTGGTAACCGCTGCACCAATTTCTTCCAAACTAGGCACAGTTGTTGGCCTTGGTACAGCATAAAAAACCACCGAAACTTTTTAAAATCGGACAATAACCACGCCCACATCCCATATAACGGTAATTTAGAGAAATACAAAATCTTCGATAAATCATTAAATATTGAAGCTAATTTATTCAAAATTGATGCTTGCAACAATTCTTTACCAAGAAATACGTTTATGGTAAAATTTTGGAAAATGGGCGTGGCACCGCCCACTTATGATCACATATAAGTATATCGGTAACCGTTATACCAATTTGTACCAAACTCGGTATGGTTATTGTACATGCCACGTGTAAGCAAAACGTTGAAAATTATTGAAATCGGACTAAAATAACGACCGATTCTCATATAACGGTAAATTTAAGAAATGCTTGAAACTTCAATATTTCGAAATTGAAGGACGCTAATTTACTCAAAATTGATACAGCTCGGCTTACCATCTAGCGGAAGGTTTCGGAAGGGTGAAAAAACATATATTTAATACTTGCGCCGGGTATTTAATGTTCGGCTCCGCCCGAACTTAGACTTTCTTACTTGTTTAATTTAATTTGCTTTTGCTGTGCTTTAACTTCGGCATGTATGATATCGAAATCGAAGCAACAGCAATTCAGAAAAAAGCAAATGCTTTAGCTTGCGTTTTTCTGTGAAGTTTCGAAAGCAACCAGACTGTTAGAAAGCAATTTATGAAAGTACAACGACAGCGCGGCGGCAGCAAAGTAACAGCAATTTGACTATCAATTGGCTGCGAAGCATCAAATTGGCAGAATTAAGTATGCCTACACAAATGCACTACCCTATAGTTCACAGGCGACGACCATAAGCTAACGATTCCATGCATTACCGATTGTTGTGTAATTCGCTAGCTATTGGTAGTCGCCAATTTTTAACCAGATAATCGCTAGCGAAAGGACATGCCACATGTACCGCTCGGTAGGCTCCAATGACATCACCATGTTCAATTCGTTAGGCAAAAGAATTGGTGTCGCAAATTTCGTGACTAGTACTTAATCCACGCGAGTCAGCGATAATACACCATGCTGCAAACGGATGCGGATGCCAACTTTCGCTATCGTTAAAATGCTAAAACATGCTAAAATCCTGAAGCTAAAATTTTATCCGCATTTTTGGCGATCTCCAAAAATTGCGATTGCGATTCTGCCTAGCCTAAATTTTAGTACCTTATCCGGCCGCAAGTGTCGCTGTGCAGCAACAGCAGCTGTTAAAATTTGTTCCTATTTCAATGGAAATATATACTTTAGCTATTTGCAAATAAAAACAATTTGAAAATACCTAACTCACTGTTTATATGACGGTGAAAACTTATTTTTCAATATTGCCTGGTTATAAAGAGTCAATCACATGACCCTCGAAAAAGAACATAAACCTAATAACAACATCTTGCGCTTATTTGAAAAAAAAAATACCAGTAATCAATATTTATTTGCGTGACTTAGTTATTTGAGAATAAAAAATTAACTTTGTGTTTATGCGGCAAAGTTTAACATTTTGTAAAATTGTTATAAATAAGTAATATTTGCAAAGAAGATTAAGAAACAGCCTTCGCAAAAAAGCAAGAAACTCCGTATCCCTTTCAGGAAGTTACCAGCGGTCAGTGGGCAAGACTTTTAAGTAAATGTGACACAAAGCAGCATTATCATTTTTATTATAGATAATATTGGAGTAGAGTTAAGTGTTTTATGAAGACAGTCTAATAGGAATCCCTGGTCAAGGCATATCTGCCAGACAACACGCAGAAATATTTTTTTAAACTTAAGAATTTCAATATAGCCATAATTAATCGATTTAGGAGAACATCTACATTTTCTTTTTTTTTCAAAAAAGCTCTTCAAAATATTGCACAAGCATAAATAGTTATTTTTTTGTCACTTTTCTGTGGCAGTTATATATTTTTCCTTTTAATTACAAAGTTTTTTCTATATAATTGAGTAGTTTAAACGATCAAAAAGATGAAAATTGGCTGCGATTTGTTGATAAATTTTTTAGCAGAAATTATTTCAGGTCGCCAAATTCGAACCAGTTTAAGCGTAAAATCTAAATTTTTAGCCATGCAAAATACGCTGGAATCTCAATTTTAGCTACATTAGCTGTCACTAACTTTATGCGGTTCATTTGTGAAGTGAAAAGTGAATCAATAATGGAGATTTTTAAGGATTCCTTCTTAAGATAGCTTAAGATAGTTGGAATCCGGCTGCCGATCACAGCAAGATTTTTTTCAATAAACTCCCGATAAAAAAGTAAAATACAATTTTCAAAGTCGCAGCAACAGCAAAGCAGTTTGAATGAAAATCAAAAATTTCAAAACGAAGCAGAAGCTAAAATATTTAGTAGTGCTTACAGTTAGGGACACGATATCGAACCGAAAGTATCGATATGGTACTCATTTAAAGCATCGTTTTAAAAATATCGGGTACCCATTAATATCGGAATAAAAAGACTCGATATTCCAGATATCGATACCAAAAACCAAAAAGATGTATCTGATTATAGGTCTCGCATATAGGCCGCTGTGGTGCAGTGGTTAAAAGTGCGCAAGCCTTGAAAATTAAAAACAGCTTGCCATAAAATACAATCGCCGTTCAGAGTCGACATAAAACTGAAGGAACCTCATTTGTGCCACAACATTAAGGCGCGCGCGACAAATCGGAGGAGAAGTTCGGCCAAACACTAACATATTGTGTAAGCGCCGGACTTTATTATTATTTCAAAACGTAGAGATTGAGGTGTTGACTTAAAACACCGAGGCCGCTGGTTCAAATCCCACCGCATGCAATCCTAACTATAGTTCAGATTTCTCCTCTTAAAGCCCAATTTATATCGGGAAGAATTGTTACAGGCCAACTTTATATGCGTGCGTCAAAAGCTTACTCAAATTCCAAGATTTGTCTTGCGTGACATTTCGATTTGAGGTTTATGCTCAATTGGCATTTTGGCGCGACTATGGACTCAAATTTTTCTCAGCAAACTTCTCTAAATTTGACAGAAATGCGACTCTGAGAAATCACGCACGCAAATTGATTTCGGTTTATCAAATGAGAAAAACTTGCGTACGTGCGTAGAAAAACACTCGCCGGTCATATTAGGTTGAGCTGTTAATAACATTATTCTTATAATGTGAGTTTATGACATTCGATGCGATACTAGGGTTCTGGTACTCGATTCCAAAAAATATCGTTTTAAAACTATCGAGTAGAAAATATCGGTATCGAATGCCAAAAGTATCGATGTGGTATCGTATCGTATCGAAATTCGTGTCCCTACTTACAGTTTTTCAAACCCTTGTTGGAATGGTCCTACCGAAGCGCCCTCTCTTTCTGCTGTGAACCAATGCTCCACTCGGAATGGTTACCGCATCTCGCACATGGGTTGCTCACGTTGCTCACGTTGCCCAGTGCGCTCGAACGAGAACGCAACAGTCAGGATTGAGTAAGCCGTGAAACTGTAGCTGCATACCCAGAACAACGCTATACCCCATTGCTCTCCTCAACGTCAGATGGCGAAATATCCAAGCATAAAATTTATGCGCTTAAGAGCATTCAAATCGGCATATTTCTTCACTAGCTTTGATACTAGCGTACTTGAATAATACTAATAGTCTTTACAGATGGCGTAAACAAAGAAATTTGCAGCCATTTTAGGCTTATTACTTCTTCAAGTCCTGTCTACGCATTAGTTCCAGACGAAAATGATTTTTACGAATGGTGAAATTATACCAGGTGTAATATGAGCGAGAAGAAATACTTGATTTTTCAAATATCGAATAAACCGGATTTTTTTTTTTTTATCGAAAAAACCGTTTTTTTTTATTTCATAAAAATCTTGACCTCTCAATAAAGGTTTTGAGTTTTTCGAAGTTTTCAAGGATTTTTCCAGTTTAAATAGTTTTAGAATTATTTCCTAGGTTATTTGGGGATGTACAGCATACCTTTTACTCCATATCCGAAAAGGCTTTTATATCGCAAAAGTACACTCGGAGGTCTGCCATTGCCGGCCGAGGGGACCTCTACTTGAAAAAACCTTTTTTTGTTGCTAGGTCTAGAAATTGAGCCACTACTCAAATCCGGAAGAGCCAGAAAAAATGCAATAGAATACTAAAAAGAAGTTAAATGAAGACCAAACGTGAATTTTTCACTGATTTTGAATCGTTTTCCTTGTCATCTAAAATAAAAAACTTTGAATTTATTTTGCTTTGCTCTTTTATACATAAAAGCTATCTCTACTGTTAATAATTTTAATGTAATTTTAGGTATTGACTTCATACCTACATAAGCATTTTGAGTGTATAAAACATATGTAAAATAAAACCGCTTTATTCGGTTTTTTTTTGTCTTAATTTCAAAATCGGGAACCGTTTTTTTTCAAATTGAAATTTTTCGAATAACTCGAAAACCGGTTTTGGTGAAAAAGTGAATAATCGAACACTCTAGTACAAATGACGCCTGTTTTTGTATTAATTGCGTTGCATATGTACATACGATCCACAAGCCATTATATTTCCGGATCGGGTTTTTGAGTTCACTCGCTTTAGATGTGCGATATGTTTAAGCGGATGCTTTTCACGTGTTTTTCGAGTGCCCGCGGTTCGACGTCGAAAGAAACAGCTTAAAGCAGCATTGGGTAAGATGTTTACACCAAATTGGTTAATAAAATGTATTTCGAATGGTGAAAGGTTTAGGTATATAAACCAGTAGCACAGTGGTCTCAATCCTGAAGAATCTCATGAGCGTGCGTGGACAGCGTCGCACCACCTTCCACCACTAAGTAATGCTTGACGGCAGTGCCGTGGGGACGGGAGTCTTCACTGGTTGAGGATAGCGCGTTATTCCAACGTTCAACTACCAAAAAACATATACATATATACACACATCCTCAAATGTATAGAGTAGGTTATATACTTGATTATGTTTTGCTTACGCAGTGTGAAAAGTCAGTTCCTTCTTTGAAAGGAAAAACTGCAAGTCACTTTGTGGAATAAAAAATAATTTCCAAACTTGTTTGTCCATGCAAACATACATGCATTGCATATGTGTACATACATACATCTGTATGTATATTAACGTACATACGTACACATGGCAGTAGTTGCATGACATTGTCAATTTAGTTCATTTTACGCAACTAAATACCAACAATTTCAGAAGGGATTTCACATCTACCCCCATGGCGACGCATGAAACCACTCATTTGATTTTATTAAACCGAAAAACATCATTGAAACTGTACACTTAAGTGGTCAAAGAACATAGCAACCCAACCGGCTTTCTACCGTTAAACGCTACTCAAAGCCAAATTCCCTTTTCAGGCCAGCAACCCTCCACTAAATATTCACCCACTGGCTTTTATGCACATCCTTATTGAGTTCATCGATCGCAATTTGACTGTATGAGTAGATAAGCAAGCTGTTTTATGTATGCGGTATGTATGAATATGTAAGCAAGTTGGTGAAGTAAACGAATCACAAAAATTCACTTTGACTTCATTTCGCTCATTTCCAATTACTCGCAAGCCCATATTGAACCAAATAAACCCTATAAATTTAGGTGCTTTAACCGCAATTTCAGTGTCGAGTAAATAACAATAACAAAAGAGGCGAAAGCGCGGCGCAGGCGAGAGGGGAATGAAAGAGGGGAGAGAGCGTGACATAATGGTTGCTGTTTTTGGCGGACTCAGCTCGATGAGCAGAGGTGAGCCAGGAAGCAGGCAGGTTCTCATATCATAAAACATAAACATTAATTGTATGCAGGAACAAGGCAGCATGGCAGCAGTACAACAATAACTATAAAGTACAATAACAAAAACAAGTTCCTAAGAGAGCCCATTGCTCAATAAACGCAAACAAAGTAGCGCATAAAATCTGATTATCCTGCCAGTCAGCCTATCCTGCCAACCTGCCTGTCATTGCCGCCTTCAAGGGTAACAAAATCAGCAAAGGCTAGAAGGACAACAACAAAAAGTTCACAAGCATACACACGTCCATGTACATACATTTAAGCGCAACACAATATTGAAACAACAATAACACCATTTGTAAATCGACGCTGGCTGGCGGCACACGGTCATATCCTTCGTTAACTGCCGCTGCGGCACTACATTGACCCGTTACGCTCCCTCATCGTAGTCAACTTGGCAACTGCCTCCTGAAGTGTTTTTACTGGCAGACAATTTGCTCTCAACAGCTACTGCATTGCCGCTCTGAGCAACGTATGCAAGCGGCTGTTAGCAAAATATAAAAAGCAGCGCCTTTGATTGGCACATTCCGCCACTGGTCCGATGGTGGAAAAGGATGTGGATGATGAGCGCACTTTCCGAAGAGAGTTAAATGCGGGCAGTGTTCGTGACTTTTTAAAGAGCAGAGAGACTTCCGAACGTAATAACAGAGAATGTTATTTTAAAGAGCCCGAATGCTTATGTTAATTAACATTATCTGGAGCGTCAGGATAACAGCTTAATGCTAATGAAGAGCGGAAGCCCACATGTGATGTAAGTGGATTTTTGAGCCTGTTACTTGCATTATTCGGTCCTGTTAAGGGTTTCCTTTTGGCGCTGTTAGTCTTATTATATTTAGTGCTTTTTGGACGCTTTTTTTCTTTTCCTCTAACAAACACTCATGCATTAATAACTAGATTCCACGAAGCGTTAGTACAAGCACTGTAAGCATTCAAAGGGCTCTGGCAGTAAGTTGAGATTGGTTTTATATGTTTTGTATAAGCATACTTGCGTATTTATGTACATATGCATGTATGTATTAAATTTTTGATGTAAAATTAGATGAGATACATGACTGGCATTTTTATTGAGTGATTTTATGATTATATTTTAGGTTTAGCAAAATGTCGACCAATTTACTAAAGTGGGAAATACTTTTCGTATAAAAGTAGATATTAAAGATTGAGAAATTTAATGCCAAGCATGCATTGACCTAGGTACTTTGCTAATCTTTAAATCAGTATCCACTCTTTCAATTCACAATCCTTTTCTGCATTCCCTTCTAACGATTAAAGTTATTTACTCGTACATGTATATACATACATATGTAAGTTTGTTTATATACTTTTGTTTTAACTGCGTTGGATTTTCATTCAGGCACTTAAGGCTAATAGAAATTTTTAATTGATTTTCTGCCAATATTCGACTAACAACGACATCATCATCTCTAAATAATTCTTTTGTCAATCTCTTCTTCTGTTTGGATAAATGCTTTTCTCAACATGGCCCTTAAACTTTTCATTAAATTATGAACGCCAGCGCCAGCAATGAATAGCAGATGGGATAAAAAATCTGACGAACGAATCTAAACTCGTCAAGAGTTTTTTCAGTATTCGCATTGTATTGGCAAATGGATTGAGCTGAAAATAATTGAATGCAGCAAATAGTTTTAACTTGTAGTTGGCTTTTTGTCTTCGTACACAAATGCGTGAAGCAAATTTCAGTTGAGGCCATTTGAGGGATTTATCAATGTTTCAGTGATTGGTAATGTATCTCTACTGATCAGCTGGACTTTAAGTTTCCTCTGACCAACTATAGTCATTCCAACGTTTAAACGTTTGTACATACATATGTATGTATGTATATGAAAATGGTGTCAGAATATACTGGAAGGTGTCTATAAGTGCAGCTTCTGTAAAGTTGTCTTAAAGGATGAAACACCAGCCTGATAAAAGTCTTATCGTGTAGCCTCAATATCGGTGAATAAAAATATTGTATGTTTCATCGATTCAGTTGAAGCAATCATTGGAGCTTAGCACTAAATGGATGTATGCTATTTTTACGGGAGTACTTATTCTCAGTCACATTCCGGAGATGTGGCAAAGGCCGAGGGTTGTCTTCATCTTCTCAAACTAGTCGCAAGGACTTTAGACCCATAAACCCATCATTATTCTAACTCAAATTAATTTCATACTATTTTTGGGAATCAGTCGCACACAAACTTACGACATCTCAGCATGCCTAAATGAAAGAAAGTCCACTGAAGCAGGATTCCACGAAATGGTGTCACACATTGAGACATCCCTAATTGTAAAGGAGTACACACTGAGAGCCTTCCTGGACCTCGAGGGTGCTTTTAACAATATTACGACCACGGCAATCAAGTCGGCTCTAACGAATCTGGTCATCGACTTACAGTTTCTGAAGAAAATGAATCACTCCACTTTACACTGATGATTCAAAACTAAACTAGAAAGCAGGGTAGGAGGCGACTACCTTAGCTTAGGATCCAAAACAAGTTTTTTGTAATAGGGGTGGACGGTCGGCAGACAATGTCAAAGCTATGGTTGTAGTTCTGCTGATAAAAAACCAGGCAAACTCACGGCTGTTAGCACAGGACTCTAGCCCATCGGTGTATGCATGCGGGAATGCTTCGTTTACTGAGGATTTCATTAATGGATGCACTTGATATTCAAATCTTGTTATGCTGTGTTATCGAATGCCGTTCCCTTTCTTGTAAATAAAATTTTTGGATAGGTCATCTTCATGATTATTCCTTTCCTATTAGTCAGAAAGTACTTGATACAGTTGTAACAGTATATATCCCCCACATCCTCAACAAAAATTTTCCAACCAGATATTCGCACACTCGACACATCCGACACCACCATTTACATGCTATCAAAAAAAAGTATGTACCCTTGCAGTGGTGTGAATTTATTGAAACCTAAGCGAATCAAGCTGCCTTGTGAATATTCACTTTTTTGCGACAGGATGAATCAGACAATGGTGCCATCATCATTGCTCATAAGCCCTTACATCATGTGTTTATCCTGTGATCCCAAAATCCTTTGTAACTTACTAACCTACTTACAGTGCCAGGAAGCAAACGTATGCAAACGCACACACATGTACAGGCGCATACAAATGCATAGATTCGTACATGTACGGTGCCATACTAAACAACCAACAATAAAAACAAATTTCATTGACATGAGAACATAAAAATATACATTACAACATAGACTAGGCGAGAATACAATAACAACAGAAATCATTGACATAAAAACCCAAAGGTAATAAATTCCGCTGTTGCTCGATACAACGACGGCAAGAGAGGCATCAACGGACATACATATTGATACCAAAAAAAGGCATAAAAACTAAATCAGTGTATCGAAGGTGATACCGCACAGCGTAGCAATCCATTTTGAGTCGTCAACAGGGAGTCGAAAGCATGTTAAGCTGCAGGAAGCACAGGCTACGTTGTCTACCTCTCCAAGTGAAATGATAGACTGAGAGCACGGATGAAAGGTGAAAAGGCCAAAAAAAAATTGTAAAGAGGAGCGTCGTGGACACGGAAGTGTAGGCATCATTTAGTGCTACATTTAAGTCGCAACACTGTGATTGATTGGGCTGCCAGGTGAAAAGCTAAATGCGGAGCGCTGGCTGCAACCAGGAATCGCGGAAATATTGGAGAAAACATATTTTGGTATTATTTGTGTATTTACTAAGGATACTTGCGCATTAAAATAGTAGATGAAAGGACGAGGCGATAATGTACAGTTCCCTCTCTTCATGAATGCAAATTTACACACCGTGTTAATTAAATTGAACACTGCCCGTTTACTTTTTCTTATCATATGTGTGGCGTATAACAAATTTCTAATTAGTTTCCTGAGTTCTAAACATTTATTGTTCACAATTTTACAGTTTACACATAAAATGTTTAAAATTTCCTCTAAACAATTTTTGTTTAAACTTACGCATATAAAGATTTGTAACCAGTTTCCTCTCCTAATGCGTGCAAAATTGAACGCTGTCTGCTTACTTTTACATGCCAAATTTGTCACGTAGAGAAAAATTACACACAAAGTGTTTAAAATTGAGTAAATATGAGCACTTAATGTTTATTATTAGTAAGAAATATATTTTTACATTCAAAATATTTGCAATTTTTAACATTTTATGTGCATTTTTTAAGCACCTCATGTGCAAAATAAAATCTTGAACATCTTGTACGTATACTTACACAGATTCTGGTCAAAAAATAAACAATTTTAGGTAATAGTTTTATATGCACTTTTTAGAGTGTATACTTTGGATTTAAAAAAAAGTGATGAGCTGTGAAAGATAAATAAAGGTAAATTCTGTTTATACGAGTACTACCCTGTAAAAATAAAGCAGACAGTCACAAAAATTAACCAATTGAAACAGTAGTTGGAAATAAATTACTTTAAAAGAAATGCTGCAGGTGAATGTCTGGCTCGGCTCATCAATTCTTGTTTTCACTTACCATTTCGGCCTTTAAACCAAAAACATTTTCTGTTCCTTGTTATATGAGTCATCACTAATCTTCCGATATCAAACCTCAAAACCTAGAGGAATTAAACAAGGGGTTCCACAGAATGTTGTGCTCTCCCCTTACTGTTTAACTTCTACATCTCAAAGCTCCCTCAGGCACCGGCGAGAATTTCCTTGATCTCATACGCTGACGACTGTTCGATATTCGAGTCTGAGAATGGAGTTGATGACCTCTGTTCGAAAGTAAACGGCCGCATCTCTGAACTTTCTCGCTTCTTCACTTCAAGAAGGGTAACAATCTCCCCAACGAAGTCAACGGCGACCCTCTCTTTACCTAGTCGGAGGAGGTCAGGCTTCCAATTCCGGGATGCAACCAGAAAGTTGTTGGGGTTGCCTTTGAGAGTCTGCTCTCCTTATCCGCGCACTCAACCGCAGTTGTCAACAAAGTACTGATCCGCAACAAATTCGCTCGCCGACAGCACCTGCCAATAACCACCTGCCGAACTAGAGTGCCGTGATCGGAGCCCAATAACCACCAATCGCAGACTCAGAGCTTCAGAGTTTACTCTAGCCAGACTACCCGCACAACACCAACTAGCTCTCCAAATGACAGGTAAATCCCACTCCAGTAAAAGCTGAAGATTATTTTGTAATAATTTGCCGCAAAACCCCATAAACAGTTATAGGACAATTCTGCCTTAGATAGAAGAAAGTCTTTCGTAAGACAAATCAAAGGCAGATGGCAAAATAGTTCAAAAGACAAAAGTCCTAAAAAAGCTTTTTCATCTGAGGCAGCGCTATTTTTTGTTTTTCTTTTGTTATTCTACATTTTTCCTTTTTTAATTACATTTTGCTTTAATTTTTAGATTCATTGTTTTAGAAATCATAATATGTATACATATTTTAATTAAATTTGATGTTAAGAAACTTATTTTCATCTTATTTTTTATACATTTTTTTTCTTTTTTAATTTAGATTTAAATGTTAGTTTTTTGAAAATACATTTTTTTGTAATTTCGTTTAACTTGTAGCACCTTATTTAATTTTTTTTCTTTCTTAAAGTAATTATTTTTTAATTTTTTATTCATATTTTCTTTTTAGATTTTATTAATCTAAAGGGAGAAGTATATATTTTTTAATTAAATTTAATTTTTAGAAACTTATTTCAAATATGTTTGTTTCATTTAATTGTTTCTTTCCTTTCTTTATGACATTTTTTCTTTCTTTATTAAATTTTCTTTTAATATTGCTTTAAAAAGAATATTTTTAATTTCATTTAATTTTTAGAAACTTATTTTATTTTTAATTTTTATACTGAATTTTTTTTTTAGTAAAATTTTCTTTTAATTTTTAGAAGTTCATTTTATTTTAATTCTTTTATTTAATTTATTTTTGTTTTTTTTTATTTCATTTTGTTTTAGTTTCTAGATATTACTGATTTAAAAAGAAAAATATATATTTCTTTCATAAAATTTTTAATTTTTTTGATTTTATTTTTTCTCTTTTGAAGTTTAATTTAATTTTAATTTTTAGATTTTTTCGATCATAACATATGGTTTTTTTCATTTAATTTAATCTTTAGGTACCTACTATTTTCTTCTTTTTTGATTTAACTTTTTTCTGGTTCTAATTTAATTTTTAGGTGTTATTGTTTTAAGAAGAAACAAATTTTAATCTTTATTTAATATAATTTTTAATAATATTTTAATTAATTCTGCTTTATTCTCATGCTGTTTTTTTCTTTTTTTAATCATTTTTTTTTATTTATTACCTTATACTGTTTTAAAAAGAAAAATATATATGTGTTTTATTTAATTTATTTTTATAAAATTCATTGCTAAAGGGCGAACGCATAACGCTAAGACCTCCTCGTTGGCAGATCTTTCTATTAGTATATATATCTCAAAAGGTAGTAAAAAGCTTGCAGGATAGTTGCCAGAATTGACAATTGCCTTACGAAAGACTTTTGATTTCGAAAGACTGTGGTGAGCTGAAGGACAGTTGCCAGAAAAGGCCTGTTAATCTTACCCGTTTCATTAACATGAAATCAGAAATAGGTTTGGGAGTTTTCGGACTAACGAAGAATTTTGAGTTGCCACTGTTTCGAGGAACATGTGCGAAATGTTCTAATCAGTTAGTAATTTTAAATATGTTTCTAAATATATAAGTATACAAAAGTCCCTGCATACATAAATACGTAAATATATAGGCCGTAATGTAAGAATTCTTCCACTGAGTTAGCAAAATACACATGTACATACGTACATATTCGGATGTCAATGTAAAGCAATGTGTTGAGAAAAAAAATAGATGTTTGGAGCAAATCCGTTTTACTAAAATGCGGATGTGGCCACAATTCGCCGCTGTCATTGGTGTTTCCGTATGTGTACGCGAGTGTGCTTTTGATGGATGTCCTCCACATATACATACATACATGTATAGGTATGTATGTATGTACACTCATTCGAGTAAAATCGACTGTCTACACGTATGTTGTAGGTTCAGTACATTCCCTGCCCTGCCTATTTCACCGCACCCTTACAATATAATCTATGGCTTTGTTTGCACAAAATATGACTATGTGTAAGGACATAAAGTCCTGCATGCAGTACTCTGTAGTGTAACAATAGGCAAACAACCGGCATACGCAAAACAACAAAAGAAAACGAAAGCGAAGACCAAATGGCAAAGCAATAGCAACAACTACAATACCAGCGAACGAGCCTGCTACAGTTTTCACAAGCTGACTGAGCGCAAAACATCGACAATGGCAAAGCGATGGCGCACATAAGCACACATACATTTTTTATTGATTTTCATTGAAAAGAAAGGACGAAAAAGCAGAACAAAATAGGAGAACAAAAATATGTACTAAAAAACTAAAAGCAAGGATATAAAATGAAATGTACAAATATGTGTTGAAAGCAAAAACGCAACAGCAAAGTGGAAATGAACCTTTCGTGGAGCAATGAGCGCGAAAGCACATTGAAAATAGAGTAAAAGAACAAAAAAAAAAAAACATTAAAATAAGTAAAATCAGGCACAGCATTTGTAGCACGAGCGAAGCCGGGCAACACAAAATGTGCCTGCAACAACAAAAACTACAACAAGCCAAGTTGAAAAGATCCTACAAACCGGTAATACCAGCCATCAGGCGTTAGGCACTATCGGCGCTTGGCACCCGACGCTCATCGCCCTCGCCATTATTGTGTGGCGCAGGAAGTGAGTTTGGGCGCTGGCGGAAGTCTGACTGATGCAGTGGCTGTCAGACACACAGACAGCCTGCCAGCCACCCATGCAGTCAATCACAAAGGACGATGTTTGTAAAGGCAGAAAGCCGGCAAAAGTTTTATTTGTGTGCTGATACTAGGTTTTGCACGTACATATGTATGTATGTACGTATGTATATGGGGTGGGATTCTATGCATTGGTATAGGTGGCTGGGTGATATTCCGCCTTCATTAATATGCTAAACTACTTGTACAATGCGGCTAGTAAAATTTTTATGGCCTCAAATGGCTTTTATGACACACGAAAATACCTCAAAAGCGTTTAAGAGTGCGGCAATAATTGATTTTGAGTGATTAAATTTCTTTTGACAATGTTTGAGAGTAAAAAATTTGTTAGCACAATGGATAGCTAATTTATGTTATTGTACGTAGAACAAATGAACACATGGCTTTCCTTTAGCGTTATTCAAATTCCAAGTACTTGTATGTACTACAGTGACCTACTAAAGCTGCCATGTGCAGAGATGATAGACAAGGATTCACACACACCAACAAGCCCAGATATACATACTTATATTGACGTTACGAAGCTGACTTCTAAGCACTTTACGTTAAGTATTACCTGTTTCTCTATCTTAAGTATTCCCGGCCCTGTCTCGAGTGACATGCTGAATAAGAGTCGCGTTATTTGAGCGATAAACTCTTTAAAGGCTTGAAAGTTAGTCAGCGAGGCGTTTATTCCGAAAGTAAGTTTTCAGTTATGCTTAAGCCTTGGAGAGGCAGATTGATCCATTTTAGAAATGTAATTCGTAGTCATCGCCTGTCAGGAGCTCAAAATTTGTATATCTAGGCAACTTTTCAGGTATCGAGGAACTTGCAACAATGCCCTTTCGGGGCAATCATCAGATTCCTAGATATTCTTGTGGTAAAAACTGACCTAATTGAGGTTTTATGTCGCATTCCTAGCAACAGCATTGTTTCGGTAGATTGGAGGCAGTGTTACCATCCACAGATATCGGTATAGCTTCTATATCCACAGGCAATTGAACCTTGTGGCTATGTGGTCTTTGAACAGTGGGTCCCGTAAAAATCCTAGTAAGAAGAAATTCGTATTACGCACGAATTATCGCTCAATTAGCGGCGTTCGACTGCACATTTCTAAAAGAGTCAAGTACTTGGGATTTTTTATACATGGGCAGCTAACATTGAAGAATAATATTGAGTGTAGGGTCAAGAAAGCCTCAAGCCTCTCCACTATTGCGGGGGCAGTCGCCAAGAGATGATGCCTCTCGCTTAGGGTTATTTCCTAGCTCTATGCATAGGCCAGTAATTTATATGGGGCGCTGGACAGAAAACTAAAGCGTGTACAACAGGTTGTCCCCCTTGCACTTAACGCCAGCTTAACATAGCGGCAGTCAACATCATAGGTAAGGGTAGTACAGCGGTGGTAGAGGGCACTGGGTGCTTAAGTGACTCAGGATTTTATGATTATAGTATTCATGGAGGCTTCCATAACACGGATTATTGTGTGGCGGCCGAATCTAACCCTTTTTCCACCCACATCCCTTCTAGTGATAAGTGGGCTAGAGTAGTTGGAAGAAGGTACTAGTGAAATTCCAGGCGAAGGAATCGAAGTTTTATGGAACGTCTAGTGAAGGGGTATTTTGCAGGAAACTCTCCATCAAATTTAAATTTAGGCTTAAAGGTTATTGTAGTTTTTTCCATGACAGACTGCTTTACTGTGCGACGTCAGCAAAGGAGGTGACATCTATATCGATAGTCAAACAGCCAAAAGGGTTTTGGATTCGGTCGCCATACGTTTAAGGCTCTCTACCTGTTGCGTACGATTATTTCCTAGTCACACTTAAAAATTTATATAGGCAGCAGGCTAAAGTGATACTTCAGGAAATATATATTAGTAGGTGTATTGACAGGAAACTCTCCGGTTAGTATTTATGCGGTGAGACTTATTATCACACCAGATAGTAAGGCCTTAACCTTTGAAAAAAACCAATGATACCGAAACAGTTAAAAGCATTCCTATAAAACGGAACAACTAAACACTGGAAAGCAACAGTTTTTCTTTCAATACATTATCAGTGAAAACACGATGTATATAAGCTAAATTCATAGCATATAGTCAGCAACCTTGTCAGTCGACTATCTCTCATTGTTACAGAGTACTTCTCAACAAGGGGACATTCGCAAGCCATGACGAGAATAGTATTGGCTTTTGGCAAGTTCAGAAAATCCAAAATTGGGACAGGGGATACCATGTCACCGCAAAGTTTGATATGAAATTGACCATGTACTTGAATAATTTATTAAGTTTTACTTCAAATATGCAAATGATAACCGTATCTGCATAGTAAAGCGGCGGGGTCTCAAGAGTCCTCTGGGTGTACCACCAGAAGTTAAGAACGTCAAAGAGACGTATTTTTCAATGAACTTAAAAACAGCGAAACTGCTGAACCCAGCTGAATTATTAAAAAATAATAATCGAACGAAAACATCCTCTGCCCAATCTGCAAGAAGGACGACCCTGCCATATGCCAAATTTTGGAAAAGACATGTTATCTATTTGTAAATTTTAAACCGCTTACGACATCATGGAGTTGCTTATTTACCTCGATGTCTAAATTTGATATCCGAAGGAGATTTTAGACAGGCGACTTTTTCTTAAACTTGCACGGAATAGGACTTCGAAGAATTTTCCGTCGGTGATGTCATTCGCCTCGTATACAAAAACCGGCTTTTACGTACTTGATATTAAGTTCAGGGGAATTATTATATTTTCTTCAACATTACAAAGCGATTGCATTGCACCACTGTTTGCTATTTTACTTTGGAATGCTGCAGCATCTAACTTCTAACTAATACTAATAACCCATGATTTCAATACAAGGCTATCAGGTTCGTACGCACATGCAAGGATTCTGGCGTTCGCAAGGATATGTCGCTACGCTTCCAACGACTACCAAGCGGAAACTTACAAACGACTGTGACTTGAACTGCGACGATGACGGTGAAAGCAACAAAACAACGCAAGTGGAAATCAGGGAATGGCATACTAAGTAACACAAGTTGAAAGGAAGAGCAATTGGAACGCAGCTTGAACTGAAAGCACCGTAAGTAAAGTATGTAGTAGCTGTGTGAGATGGCATTCAAAGCCAGAAGCCTTCGAGCGTCGACTGTGCAAAGTACTATAAATATTTGCGGCAAATGAGACATAAACACGAACGTGAAGGCGTACAAAATGTGGTGCGAGGAGCAGGAGGAGGAGTATGAAACGTGCTATGGGCAAACAGTAAAAGTTGAACAGGCGACGGGCAAGGAAAGAAGGCGATAGGCAAGGAAAGAAGGCGACAGATATGCGCGCATAATAACTAAAGCAGGCAGGCAGACAGACGGAAGTACAACAAAATAGAAAATATGCAAGTAGCGCGTGGGAGCAGGAATCGCAGACTAGACGGATGGACTACGTGGTATGCGTACATACATACATACATTCATACATATACTTCTTATTGCTTTTCTTGTACATCTGTCTACTTGGTTGCATTTGCAATGTTGGCAGAGTAGCAAAAATTCATTGCATTCAATTGCGAAGCTATTAAAGTCGACTCAGCCGTATGACGACTGGGTGTCGGGCGAAAGCTTGAATGCGCCGCCGTCGTCGTAAATAGGAAGGAAGCGTATAAGGAAACGCAAAGCAACATGGATGGCTATTGCATGCAACAAACAATTCGCACGGGAAGGAATAATTCAATTGTGTCCACCACATGGCCGGCAGCCTTGGACAGCCAACAAATGGATGCATGGGTGTATGTAGCAGGTATTGTGTGAGCGCCAGCAAAGCAGGTGCGAAGCAGAGCAGGCAAAACAGAAGTGCGTAAGGAATTGGCGGATGCATTTAAGCTTTGCACTTTAAAGGTCATTATTTGCCATAATCTCATAATGCCTTGGGTTACGTCTGTGGGCCAATGTGTGTATTCTGATCGGAGGTATGCGAGTAAGAGAGCATAAAGTTCAAGAAAGAGTACTGCGATTCCATTTTTAAAAAAATAGGTTCAAGGTAAATATGTTCATATGTGCAATAGGACAGATCGATTTGCAGAGAAGAAAATCTGCTCATAAAAGTATATGCAGAAGATAAATCTCCTATCCGGATACCGGGATCAAATTGTTTCTCCAGGTAGGATTAGGGTAGCCACCGGTGGATTTTGTAAAATTCCATCTTGATGGACAATAATTCTGGTATTTTCTGCCGAATTTGTACCAAGTAAATGGCCTCGGGTTATTTCTTGAAGAAAGAAAGAAAAACTAACATTTTCAGTCGTCCACTAAAACTATTAAAACCAACTACCTCCTCAAAGCAACGATAGGAAAAGGAAGGAATCTAAAGCAGTTTTAATACAATGGATGTAACCAATGGTCGTTCAGATCATCTTTCCCAATAGGGATGTAGTATAGTGTAGATAAAATCATCATTACTACCCATCTTAGGTTACCCTAATTTCAATTTGAATGCAAAGTGGCTTTGGTCGAAATTCACTCGGAAGTGAATTGCAGAACCTGCCTGTATGTTGTGATGAACGATGTGACCTAGATAGAATAACAGTCTGGGACAAAATGAATGTCCTCTGCTTAAATGCAGACGAAACGCAGGTCCTGCCAATATCATATGGTTGATTCCACAGGAAAGTAACAACCCGATTTTTTCTTTCTTTCAAATATTGTACTTATAGGTAATTATTGGAATTCACTATACCTGTCAGCTGCTTCTGACACTAATTCTTATCATGTCCAAGCAGTTGGTGTTTAATATTTTGCTCCTTTTGTCGAAGGATTTTTCACGAACCTAAAAACAGTATACGATACTACAACAAGGAAGGTAAAAAAAACTATAAGCCTCCCTTGATTTATTTTGGCCAATAAAGTTCTGAACGATAGAAAATAAATTAGTTTAACAGGAATCGTTTCAAGTAAGCGAAAAAGTTGTTTAGAGCTCCTATTAAGTCGTAATGAAATGTACCGCAAATCGATGGCTGAGTGGAAGATCGACCTATCTCGGCAGCCAGTTCGAAAACGCTCTATCTCAAAAAACTTTTCAAGAACGCCCTATTTCAGAATTCGTTTCAAAAACGCCCTATCTCAGCTGCCGATTCAAAAACGCCCTATATCAGCATATTTTCAATAAATTTTGAAGTGGGATAGGGCGTTTTTGAACCGAATTTTGAGATAGGGTGTTTTTCAATTAAATTCTGAAATAGGGCGTTCTTGAAAAGATTTTTGAGATAGAGCGTTTTCGAACTGGCTGCCGAGATAGGTCGATCTTCCACTCAGCCATCGAAATGTTAAGTGTAACGTAGCCAGTGAAAAACTAAAAAAGTTGTTTTTTTGGATACTTAAATACCCTTTCCAAACGGATTTAGTATTGTCGATATCATACTGATTCCATATGGAAAAAAGAAATCAAATCTGACTTCGTTGCACAATTACCTAATAAATAAGTGTAACGTGGCCAGTGCTTTTCTTTTGCATATTTTTTTTTGACTTGTTAACTATTCTCATTTCATTTTAGCAATAAATAATAAGACATATTTAAGAAAGTATTTCCATAAACAATCGCGAATTGAGCATTATACTGCAAAATTTTAATAAATATTCTATTGAAATAAAGCGAAACTAACATTTGTAAAATATCCTTTGAAATCTTTATCTTTGAAGATTTTGACTATATATTTGTTTATAATGACGGTAACCAGATTATGTGGCCAAAAGTCGGGACATTTCTAAAGCATCGTATCCGAACCTATAATATCTATTGCTTTTAGAATAAAAAGACATAACATCTTTTATTTAAAACAAACCAATCAGAAAAAACTGGAAAAATTATCGTAAAAAATGTATACACACAATAAATATATACGAAGGCTCAGTAGCAACCAACCAGCTTACTAGTCGGTCGATTTTCTGCTTGCGTTCACCTTGTGAAAAAGTGTTAAATTTACGATTAAAGCGACTCTCATAACCTTCTCCTAACCTTTAGTTAGACATCAATCTAATAAAAGAGCAAAGACTCAAATACACAACAATACACAACTAAACCATCATGCACGAACCACCTGATCTCAAAGGCGGTAAACAAACATCGCCTCATATGTGTTTCGAAATAGACAACAATATAAACCTTTCCAATAAATCACCCGGTCCTAAACACTTGGTAGTTAAAAGAATTGACAGTAATGAAAATGTCTCTAGAGTCTCCCCCTTTCTCATCAAAAGAGTGATTGACAATGTTTGTGGGGAAATTGAAACTTGTGAAAAAACAAAAAGTGGTGTTTTACTCTTAAAAACCAAAACGTATGCTCAAGCCAAGGTGTATTAAACAAGGTGGTGTTGGGGCGACAGCTGAGTTTTTCGCCGTGGAGGCCATTACGTCAAAATGATGTGTTTGTTGTAACTCATACCAATGACAGTATGGACATCAGCGTATAATTTGTTAGTGTAATTTTTTACTTATATACGGCCAACACCACCTTGTTAAATACGCCTTGGCTCAAGCTAACAAATTAGTGAAGTTAATATCATTTACACCAACAATAAAAGTCGAAGTTAAAGAAAATGAATATCTCAACTATTCTAAAGGTGTCATTTATAATAACGATTTAAGAGACATATCAGAAGAAGAGATACTCAACGAACTTAAAAGCCAAAATGTAACAGATGTTAAAAAAATCTTAAAAAAACAAAACGAAATGTTGGTCGAAACCGGCCTTTTAATACTTACATTCTCTGCCTCTGACCTACCTGAATCAATCTTTGTTGGATATCAAAAAACATACATACGTCCATATATTCCCCTTCCCTTACGCTGCAAGAACTGCCACCGTTTTGGACACCCTACAAAATTTTGCAAAAGCGTCAAAACATGCTCAAACTGTGGTGCCCTTGCACATGTGAATGAACAACAAGACTTGCCCTATCTTTGTAATGCAGAAAGAAGTACAAGCAATTAAAACTCTCCAAAAAGTAAGCCACAAAAAAGCAGAACAAATATACAGAGAGAGGCACCCAGACCAAGCTTACAGTTACACCATGCGTACGAAAGTTTCATACAGTGGGCTTGAACCAACATCAACACCTCAACATATTACCTCACACGAAGATGTGAGTAGAGAGTAGAGTAGAAAGTAGAGGAAGGAACAACATCAACGACAAATATACAAGAATCAAAAACAAACATCCAACACCAAAGCAATACCAACAACATTTCGGCAGCCCAGCTTAAAATATACCCGAAGAACACATCCAACCGTCTAAAAAGGCAACTGAAAGCTAAAGCAAAGAACTCAAATAAACTTACAACGAAAACCAACACCAATCAAAGTGAATCAGACGACACCAATTCTTCTCTAATGGAGGAGTAAACTTACTCAATAAACTTCTCAAGTGGACACTAGTTATTGATCATATAAGCTTAATACACTATTTCAATACACATTTAATTAAACTCCTTTATGCTTAAGATATTACAATGGAATATAAACGGTTACTTAAATAACTATCTAGGACTCCAAACACTTATAACAACCCAGCGCCCTCAAGTAATCTCCCTTCAAGAAACCCACCTAACCTCCCCCACAAATATCCCCATTCCCCCAAACTATAAAATCTATAACTTCACTCCCGACTTTCTTCTCACGGAGGAGTAGCCCTCCTGGTCAACAATAGAGTTCAACACTCCCAAATTGATCTGAATACGGACTTCGAAGTTGTCGGTGTCAAAATTATCTCTAAACAAACAATTACCATACTATCAGCGTACATTCCTCCAAATAAACAACTCCTCCAACAACCTCGATAATGTATTTTCATCTATCGAATCACCCTGTATAATCACGGGAGACTTCAACTCCTGGCACTCTGACTGGGGCTCTCCGAAAAACAATAGGCGAGGAACAATACTCTCCAACTATATAAATAACTCAAATTTTATTATACTCAACGATGGTTCACCTACTCATTTCAGCACCCATAACACGTTCACACATATAGATCTCACATTTTGCACTCCAACACTTACTATTGACTCAACCTGGCAAGTAGAACACAGCCTACACAGCAGCGACCATTTCCCTATTACCACCACCTTATTCCACACTCGATCCACTCCTCTCCTAAAAACAAACCCCATCTTTTTGACAAAATCTGCCAACTGGACAAAATTTTCAGAGACTTGCGACAGCCTTAATCAAATACTACCTATAAGCATGGATGTAAATAGAGAGGCCGCTAACATCAAAAGGATTATTCTCAGAAGCGCGAATGAATCCATACCCCAACTTAACGAAGACAACGAAGAAATGTCCCTTGGTGGAATCATGAACTCCAACAATTAAAAAACATAAAAGCAGTTGCTGGCTAAAGTTAAAACGGTCAATAACAAACGAAAACATACTTAATTATAAGCGTGCAAACTCCAGACTCAAACGAGAATTAAAACTCGCCAAAGCTAAATCACTAGTTGAATTCACATCAGAAATCTCCCCATCTACACCCACAAGTCAAGTTTGGTCCAAAATTAAACTCATTAACGGGCTATATGAGTCCAAATCCATCCATTGTTTAACCACCAATAATCCTCTCCAATCGAACATAACCAACCCTGATGGCATTGCAGAAAATCTATGCACTTACTGGTCAGAATACTCCGCTGACTCCAGCTGCTCTGATACTTTCCAAAATAAAAAGAGAGAATGCCTTTCTTTTGTTCCCACCACTCTACCAACGAAAAGGGCTAAGTTTATAGAAAACCCTATAAACCTGACGGAATTAAACAATGCCATAAGTAGTTTGAAAGGAAAAACACCAGGAATGGATAGAATAACTTACCATATGATAAAAAATTTATCGAAATCCTGCAAATCGAGATTGTTAAACTCATATAACCAAATTTTTGACTACCATATTCCTCAATCCTATAAAACAAGCATCATACTCCCCATTTTAAAACCCAATAAAGACAAAACACAAATTGACTCATATAGGCCAATATCACTCAATCCCTGTTGCGCGAAGATACTTGACAAAATTGTTGCCCGCAGGTTATGGTGGCTTATCTCTACAGACAAGCTTATCAATAGCCATCAAATGGGTTTCAAAAAAGGGAAGTCAGTTTCAGATTGCCTAATATATTTAGATTATCTGATCGCAAATTCCCTTGCCCGCAGAAACCATGTATCAATTATATCCTTAGATTTCACAAAAGCGTTCGAAAAAATAGGCGTACATGTAATCTTTGACCAGCTTATAAAATGGAATGTAGGCCCTAAAATTATGAAGTATGTTAAAAACTTTATGCTTAATCGAAAAATCATTGTCAAAAACGCATACGTATATTCCGCCCCTCTCCCCCTCGCTAACGGTATACCACAAGGCTCGCCGCTCTCGGTTGTCTTGTTTATCATCGCTTTCAACAGAGTTAGTGATATCATATCACTCCACAAAGATTTTCAATTCTGAGCCTATGCCGATGACTTCAACATTGTCAAGAAAATTGGTAAAAATAAAAATGTATATGCATAATAAAAGACAAAAATGACTGGTGTGAATATTCTGGAGCCGAACTTTCATTGCAAAAATGCAAACATCTACATATCTGCCGAAAACATAATTGCGCATGTGAGGTCCACCCTGGCAACCTATTTATCCCTTCGGTGTCCCAACTTAAAATATTAGAAATGGTTTTTAACCAGAAATATAACTGGAATGACCACATCTCATACTTGCGCATGGCCTTATTAAAGACATTAAACGTTATTAAGTGCCTCTCCAGTACTAAGTATAATTGCAACACTACTTCACTTATTTCGATTGTACACGCACTTTTACTCTCCAAAATGAACTATGGCATATTTCTATATGGATTTTCTGCGAAAAATCAACTTAACAAAATAAAGGCAATTCTACACTCCGCCATCCGTATTACCCTTGGTGCCCTGCGTACCACCCCTGTCAACAACTTGCTGTTCGAAGCTAATATCAAATCTTTTGAAACGCAACGAGACATCTCCCTACACAAGTTAAGTAAATTAATATTAAACTGTAAAGACACCCCACTTGCAAAAATAATAAATAACATTAAAAAACAAAAACCCAAACACAAAAATCCGTTGCCTATACTAGTCAGAGCTATCGACACCTGCAAAACAATGAATTTCCCTACTTCCCCCGTAACACCTTATTCCTCCTCTCGTCCACCATGGCTCCTCGATCCTTCTTCCATAAACACAAGCCTACACACATTCAATAAAGACACTACCCCACCAATAGTGTATCAACAATATTTTAAGTCCCTCCTTACCAAATTTCCCAACTACTCCCTCATATTCACAGATGGATCTAAGACATCAACTACCACAGCCTACAGCATTACCACTACACACACTATCATTAATACATCGCTCCTACCCGAATACTCGTCAGTCTTTTCCGCCGAGACCATTGCAATTTCACAAGCAATTTCGCTGTTAAAAAGCCGCAAAGGTAAGCATTTAATCTGCACTCACTCCCTTTCAGCCCTTGAAGCCATTAAAAATACCAGCAACAGCAATCACTACATCAACAATATTCGAAATCACCTGCTTGAGATCTTCCCAAAAGTAATACTACTTTGGGTTCCGGGACACGTTTCCATCCAAGGAAATAAATTTGCAGACGAAATAGCCAAATCTGCCTCCAATACACCTCTCCTCACATCCCAAAACTATAACCCCAGAGACATACTACAACACATAAAAAAAACACTTTAATTGCACACAACTTAATACCTTTGTCCACACCTCTACATGGTATCAACAAGTTAACACTGGTAAATCTCCCCCCAAAAGTTTCTTCACACCTAGTTCGAGATTAGACCTGATAAAATTTGAAAGATTGAGACTAGGCCATACCAAGATAACTCACCAGCACTAATTTACACAATCCCAACGCCCTCTTTGCCCCTATTGCAACACAAACACACCCGTACGTATCGAACATCTCTTAAACAACTGTACTAGATTTAACCGCTTAAGAAAGTCAATTTTCAAAAGTACTTTACCTACATCCCTTCTTTCCTCAGTTGAACCTAATAGCGTCCAAAAAATCTGTTCCTTCCTGAAACGCACTAACTTATACCACCAAATCTAATTGCACCGAAAGTATTTAATCAAATCTGTAGCGTAAGGCCTACGTTTCTATCGCTAATAAAGATACTAGCTTGTAATTTTAATTATAAGTTTAGTTTGTTTAAATAAATAAATAAATATACGAAGGCGAGAATGTAAATAGCGAAAAGGCCTTTTTTTGGCTACTTTTCTTTCATTTCAAATTTCAAGCTTTGTAAAACATTTATAAAAATTTGACACATTTTACCAGTTTAACAGAATAAAACGTAACCAAAGGATGCTGGCTATGTTTATGTCTCCCTTATATTCAATGTTCTTCGTGATAACGACAGGGCTTCCACGTTTGTACGAAAAATTATTTTTGGGTCAGAGTACAGGGAAATTCTTATTAAATTAATAAAGAAAACATTGAAAATCTTAATCGGTAAAAGTATGAAAAGTCGGTCAAATTATACGTCCCGCCATTTAAATAATATTTAGCGGGACAATTTTCTCAAGATCGGTACTGTCCCGCCAAAGTCGGGACGAATGGTCACTGTACCTATAATTACATTAAATTTTTTTGCAACATATAAAACTGATAAGGTGGGCTTGTTCGACTTGCAAACACAAACGCATTATTGCGCGAATTATTAAAGTATCACGTTCTGTGCGGATTTCTAGCAATGTATAATCAGTTGGGCAGTTGCAACAATATTGCCATTTTTCATCAGTACGGCAGTAATGCCGCTTTTATTACGTGCCTCGAACAAGCCCGTTATCTGCCCATTACACGTGATTGTGCCAATAACACTACAATTTTATGGAATCTGATACAAGTCTACACCAGACTATGAAGAGTTTATAAATTGTTTCTTCTAAATTTTTTTGTTATTTATTTTGTTAAAAAGTGTTTATGTGAGAACTTTTCTATATAACTATGGAAACCACCGTATCTGATTTGAAATTGTCTTGGATGGCATTGAAAAAAAACAATGATTCAGAAAGGATTAAAAAGAAAACACAAAGCATGGTACTTTAGATGAGCTTTTGCATACTTAAATTTATTGAACATAAGTGGTTTTTGCAGTAAAGTTAAATTAATATTATTTGCGACGATAATACGAAGATTTTCCTGTCAAAAATTTTAGTGTAGGATGATTTTTGACTTAGTTAGAATTTTTAAGGATAATCGAAATTTATTTTTTAATCCTGCAATAAAAGATCCCAATTTTAGCTCAAACAGTTGTTTATGATGACAGAATAAGAATGTGAAGAAAAAATGGATGAACAAAGCCTTTTGGTTAAACCTTGCCCAAGCGAACCGTACGTGTAAAGTGGCCAGTGTTTTGTATAACGTTGCCAGTGCCCACATTTTATGAGCAAAGATTGTGAAAAACCTCAAATTACTACAATTGGATGTCGACCTGCATTCACCTGCAAATATTCGTCCACCCGTTTCGCAGAAATTTCAAACTCTCTGACACAACCTATCATTAAACTTCCAAATAGTGTAACGTAGCCAGTGCAAATTCGAATGCTTATAACTTTGAAACCCAAGGATTTATTAAAACCTTTATTTTACAGAGACATAGATTTGACCATGCCTGATCATATCACCTAAAAATCCCAGTTGGTTTTGTGTTATTTAGTGGACAATTGATACATATTTTTGGAAAAAATGTGTACGAATGTAACGTAGCCAGTCAAATAATCGACCAATAGTTCTTTTATGAGACAGTTATGAAATTTGCTTCAAATTGAACTCTCACTTATGCTGCTCGCATCTCATTGCCTATAGCATCTCTGTGGCATACCTGTTTCTGCCTACCAATCAATGCAAAGCTTAAATTAGTTACGGCAGTTATTTTTCCTCAAACTAATTATTTAAACGACATTGTAGAGGCCATCACCGCAATGACGAGCACTACAGGATATTAATAAGCGATTCCTCTCACAAAAATTGAAAGTTATGGGCGTGGACGACCTGCGATTTCAGCAGAGCTACCCTATGTTGAGCATCCAGCATAAACAATATGGTATCTCACACAGACGGAGTGTTAATTGGCCAATAAGATTTGACCACGCTTGACTTCTGCTTGTAGAGTTTTCAAAAGTGGCTGATCTAAGCCAGAAAAATGCAATCGAGCGGCTCTTTAAGTCAACATAACTCAGCCCATCGCTCCAAAACAGAAGCCGCGGCGACTATTCGAATGATGTTATATTCTAAATTCGTCTACAGTAGATTAGAGTATGTTATCTTAAAGCAGGTAGAACTTCTCTTTCTGTTAATTTGCTGAGAATGATACGAGTTTGTTCTAATCTATGGAACTCATGTGGCAAAAATTGGGTAAAAAGTATTCAAGAAGAACAAAATTTAAGGTACTTGTGTCCATATTACCTTCATTTAAAAATTAATCCGTAAAATTATCTGAAGCAAAGTGAAAATGTTGATCAATTTAACATCATTAAACATGAAAAAAGGTCAGAGCAAATTAAAAATTTGTTAAAGATATTACCAAAAACAATTTACAGAAATTTACTTTTAGCAACACATTCATCTCCCTTTGATTTTTCAGCATATCAACAACCATAATCCGCATTTCCCTCAACTGGAACAGTATAAATACATACATACATATACGCCAACTCTCAGTTCGTCCCTCATACTTTTACCTGTCACCAGTGTTGCCGTTTTGGTTACTTTTAACCAATTTTGGTTATTTTTTTCTTGCCTGTGAAGTTGTTAAGATCTTTCCCGTTTTGGTTATTTTTTTAATATTTACTGTAGTTTTTAATTGACATAGGCCATCTACACCTCTCGAGGTTGAGGAGAGTAGCAGCAGCAATGGCAGCCCCAGCAGTGAAACCAAATAAGAATATTTGGAATGTATGCATTAATATTACTGACATATGTATGTATTTGTTTTTTATGATATACATAATACATAATATACATGTTCGGCTAAAGACTTCCTCAATGAATGCATACTTAGATAGTACATATATAAATACCTCGTATGTGGGGAATCCAATACCACGTCATGTACATATGTACAATAAAGAAGGGATTTGGTTATTCTTTTTCCATTACTGCTTACTTTATTAATTTAAGTTAAGATTAATAATAATAATCTTATAGCAAGAAGGCTCAGTGAAAATACCATTCCACAGTTTTGAAAAAATCGGTTTTTTGCGCTTTTGTAAAATTTATTTACCGTCGTATATGCGGTACTACGTTCGGTGAATACGAGGTATTTCGCGCTGAGCAACGATATAGCTTAATAAGTCCAATTTTTAATTGTTTAATCCTAATCTTAAAATATTGATTCTTACAAAGAGTTTTGTTTACGAAGATATAAACATTCATACATATGCATCTAATACGGGAAGAATGATTTTCTAAAATATGTATTTACGTATTACAGCCCTAAAAGGATTTACTTTTCAAAAATGCAAATAAAAATTGATTTTCTTTGGTTTGTAAACTTTTTCTATACGTACTATATAAAAGAATGTGTGATGACCTGAATTGTTAATCTAATAAAAAAATTGGTTATTTTCCCTTACATTTGGTAAATTTTTCGTCTAATCTTGGTTAGAAAGTTCTTTGAATGGCGGCAACGCTGCCTGTCACCCATCACATAACTTGTTTTCAATTCAACAGCCAGCAAATCTCCTCTCCTGCAAACTGAGTTTCCTTGATTTCGGGTGGTTGTTTGCCTTTACTGCGCAACTCACATGACTACCGCCTCAACTCAACCAACCGTTTGCAGCTGTTCGCTTGTGAGGGCGAAGGTTCATATCGCTTTATTTATTTTTGTGTTCATTTTCATTCCTTTGAGTTTGAGTTCTGTCAAACTGCCCATTTTTGCGAACTTGTAATTTCTTTTGTGTAAATAGAAAGAAAAAAGTAGAAAATGAGCGCAAAAAAATGCCAGCTTTGTCGCAGTGAATTTTCATTAAATTAGCTGTAAGTGGGTCAGGCCGCAATTCAGTGCCGCTGCGCCGCTCAGCTTTCTAACCGTGTTGAGCTCATTTGTGTGTTGGCTCACTTGCCAATTCATTCATGGCATCCGTTCTTTCCTGCCCAGTTGTACGTTTGCCCATTACCGCGCTGTGTCCATCTGTTTGACTCTCTCCAAAGTAAACTCGAACATTCAATGGATTCGACGTTTGGTGGCGACTGGTGGCTAGCGAAAGGCTTGAAAAGGATTCAATTTCATTTGAAATTATCATTATTACAGCGTTAGTATTCGTGATTATACGCGGACACTGTGAGTATGATTTGCATGATGCTGCTGCTGATGCTGTTGGCGCAACTTGTTATAGAGTTTCAGCTGTCGCGTGAGGCTGCGGTCGTGCTGGCGGTGTTGGTGGTGGGCGCTGTTGGCGTCGCCGCGTTGTTAGTTTTTCTAGTTGTAAATAACGAGCTGGATGTCGCGTCGCTTCGGTTGGTCGTGTGCGCAGGAGAGTTTAAGCAAATATATCCTTGTGCAAATGCCACAGTTGTTACTGTTTTTGATGCTCCTGTTTGATGCCATTTGCCGTCTCGCCGTTGATTGTGGCCTGTTGCCAGTGCCGTTGCTACTGTCGCATACGAAAGTTGATATCATCAACAAATTAAATTGGCGCATTTTGTTTGTTTTGTATGTTTGCTATCGTTTTTTTTTTATATCTTTCCTCCCTTCTCTACGCCTTCTTGGTTTGGTAGTTGGGCTTTTATGAGATGAGAAAATTGAACATCCATCCATTGAATCCATTGGATTTTTGTAAGTTTGCTGGCAGGCGTCATGATTGCACGAAAAGGATTTCACCCCATAATTGGACTAAATTAGTTGGCCATTTGTGCTTGTTTGAATATAAAAATTATTTACTTCTGTATGGTGCCACAAAAATTATTCAATATTGTACGGAACTACAGAATAACCGGCTTATTCATATGTTATCGATCCCGCACTTTGGGCAATGCATGCAAGCATTTTCCGAGATGCGGCATATGGAGACTTGGATCTTGGAAACAAGCAACGAGCTACAGATCGCCTCGCAGGCTTGTAAGTTTTAATGACTCTCTTGAATGGCAAACCTCTGAATTTATTTATTCCATGAAAAACAGCTTCTCATAAAAATACAATCGCCGCTGTGAGTCGGCGTATAACTGTAGGTCCCTCTCCTTGTGTGACTCAAGGCGCACGCCACAAATCGGAGGAAAAGCACGACCAAACACTAACATATGTGTAAGCGCCAATCTATTATTATTATTATAAAGGGAAAACGGCTAAAAAAAGTAAAAACATTCCTCATGGTGGCATTTTATATCCTAAACGAAATTCCGCTTCGCTTTCTGTCGAAAGCCTTTAGGGCTGTTGCGTACGCAGATGATCTAGTTATACGGGTGGTAAATATAACAATCCCGATAGTCAGAGAAATACTTCAACCTGTCAAATTTGTGACGATAAGCATGTCTATTAACATTCAACAAGAGATGTTCACTCCACAGCCCAAGTGGCGTAAGTGAGGCGAATGACTTCTAACAATCTCTGAACAAATGCCAGAGGCCTTTTTACATTGTGGTGGCGGAGTATAGAAGTTGTGATTACCAGATGACGATAGTTGACTTTGGCCACAACTTAAAAAAAACTTTCCTAACAGAAGTTACTTGGAATTCACATAATATATTACTAAGCAATGATGAGATTTCGATATCCACAAATGGCTCCAAAACTGGAAAAGGCAAAAAACAGGATCAGGCGGGCTACCTCAGGAACTGTTTTTTAGTCAGACCTCTCTCGACTTACGAAAACCACACTCTATAAGTCACTTATCATGCCCGTGCTGGTATATGGCTCAGAATCATAGACAATGACAACGTCCGATGAGGCGGCTCTTGAAGTATTCGAGAGAAAGATTTTTCGGAAGATTCGTAAGCCTTTACGCGGGCGGACGATGGAAAGATGAGCTGTAGGAGCTTTGAAACGATATTGGCATAGTGAGGCGAAGTAAAATACAGCGCCTCCGTTCGACTGACCATGTCGTTCGAATAGAGACCGACGCTCCAGATCTGAAAGTATTCAACTCGGACACCACTGGTGGTATCAGAGAAAGAGGGAACTCGGCTAAAATCGCTTAGGCGGTTACAGCGCCAAATAAGAAGAAGATTAACTTCCAGAATAATGCTGCGTATTTCGGGCTGAGACAAGTGTGTAGAATTGATTGCCTCCTCTAAAACATGCTTTTGTACAGTGAAGCTGCGATCAGATCTCTTGGTTCAGTGACGACTTATTCGACAGATATACATTTAAGAATGCCGGAACACAGTGCTATTCCTAAAAATACAATATCAGTAAAGCTTTTGACTCCTTAGGCGAAAAGCTGGAAGGTCTTGTACATAACTTGAACCACTTGAACTACTGCAAAATGAGCCTTGTAAGTGAGCTTGTAAGGTCCTTTTTACGATTCTGAATAAAAGATTTCTTGCCTTGTATGCGATGTTTAGGGGCAGAAGGGTTAGTTACCGAATATAAGGTGTTGTTGTTGTAGAGGAATTAATTAGTAAGCCCCGCCAGAATCTTTTAGTACATATATCATTATCGTCAAGCTTAACTAACGGTAGGCCCTGGATATATGTTGTTTCGAGGGGTGCGACCAGCCGGACATGAATTTCGTATGTTGGGGTCAAGCCAGAGATAAGTGACGTAGGCCTCACGTGGCAGGTAAAACTAGCCGTCAACGATTTCTGGTAATATGGCTGTAATAACGCCTTTCATGCGGCGAGAGTTACAGAAATTTCTTGCTAAGTACTGGGTTGTGCTCCCTTACTGGGAGCATATGTATATGCCCCATTATGTAGGTGGTGTTCAGGCAACATTAGAAGGCATCCTGTCGCTGTATGGAGTGCGGCATTTCGCCAAGTCGGAATCTTCGTCCAAACAGGCGCAGCATAATACTGAACCTGCCGTCCGATTCGCCTGTATGTTGCCAACAACGTCACATTGTCTTTGCCGCTGTCGCCGACCGACTTGAGGACCTAATTGCCTTCTGTACTTCGTGACAAAGTCGATTGTTTGCGTGAAGAAGGAAAGAAATCTATTAAAGAAAACCCGGTTATTCCCGGGTTATTTGCATCCGCATGGTATGGGATCGACGGTAGTCCCTAGTTGATGCTCGAAACACTACCCTGTAGGACCACTTGTTTAATCTTTTTGATTCGAATTTTGACCTAGAGAAACTGCTGACTATTGGCGAGAACTTAGGTTATTCGCTGACCATTGAGTTGTCGTGGGAGAGAGCAGGCCTCCATGTCTTCTAGTAGCGTGGAATAGCAGATGGTGTTAAACGTGTTTGACGCTGGTTTGCAAGGCTTTAGTAGTGGGATCACTCTCCTGATTTCCACCACATCGCAAGTTATGAGAGTGGCTAACGACAAATTGAGGACAAATTGGAGAATAATGACACTCCGGACACTGCGAACCAAATTAATATTATTTTGCTAACTGAAAACTTCTTTTAATGCGTTACGTGTTGTTGTCCACTCACTTATGCACTTATGTATGTAGATATTGTTTTCCCTCTTCTCTGGTAATGTCACATGTGACAAAGCACAGAAAACGTTTTAAACTACTGATTTAATAAGATAACCGAAAAGCCTCCTTCAATCGCTTATTTCAATGCGCTTATTCCAAAAGCTAAGATTTGAGGAGAATCAACGATGAAGTGGCATTAAAAGTTGGCAAACAATTTACACCAAAAAATTAATCACAGATTTACGAAGTTCATCATTTAATTACACGCATCATCAAGGAGCGCTCACCATGGCAAAGCTGTTGGCCACGAAAGCGCCACCAAGCCGACATAACCGCACACGCGAACCATTAAAGCCGAACGTCGCAAAAATCTGTAATGATTAAATTAATTTGTTGTTGGCTTATCTCGATGTGAAATCTCAGTACGCTCGCACTCAAACACTTATTTATGTATAAAGACAAGGGCGTACTAGAACATAAAAAGTTCGGAAATATGAGCTTGTCAGAGCGGACGATAACATAGCGCGTGCAAAGGAGCTACGGCAAAGTCGAAACATAATAAAATTGCGAAATGTGGGGAAATAAAAAGCAATAAAGAAAAAAATATGCCGCAGGTAATCACGACGACGGGGACATACGAATAAAGCACGGCTCAGCTGTGGCGAGTGGCGGAATAGAATGGCACAAAAGCGTTGGCATTTTTTCGAAGCGAAACTGAGCGGCAAGAGGATAAGACGAGTGAAACGACCTGAAAGGTAAGTTGGAAAAAATAAATAAAACCAAAGTTGTCAGGAAGGTGAGTAGAATGAGAAACATCAAGTGCTGAAGGAGATGAAAAGTCGGTGCTGAAGGCACATTGCGCTGGCTGTGACTACGAAAGCAACAGTGGCTCCATGAATAGTATTTGTGGCTGGCATGAATAGTATGTTAGAGCCAGCGTACTAAATTCCTGTAAACATAATATACGAAAGGTGCAAACGAACGAAGAATGCGCATACGAAGTGAATGGCTGGACTTAAATGCCTTTCTGCCGCCTTAACTACCTAAAAAAACACACCTTCCTATCTTGGCAACAGGAATAGAAGCTGCGAAACAGGGAAGAGTTTGACGTTATACTGTTTATTATCCTGTAACCTAAATGCTGGCATTGAAGCCATCCTGCTGACTGGCTGACAAACCAAAGCGCGCCTATTAGAGCAGGAAGTGGATGCCATAGAAGCGAATGGACGGACATATAGGAGAACAAGAATGATAACGGGCTGTGCTGATGACTGGCTGCACAAGAAAACAGTTGAAAACGACAGCCAGAAAATGCCACCTGCCACCTGCTACAGCCATAGCGATGGGAAAAAGACCGAAGAACCAGCTAGCTGCCACAGCGACGCAGCGAGGAACTGACCGACAGACCGACCGAATATTGGAACAACACACAGACAGAGCATTGAACTCGGGTATAACTAGTTGGTTTCTTTATCAGGCATGCAATTCATTGCGAGTTTCAAATTATGTGGTTTTACAGCCAGAAGAACGAGGAGTACAAAAAGTATTTAGTACAACAAAAGGCAGCAGGCACATTCTAAAGGAAGTCTATGTAGAAAGATACATATACCCCTATAGGTACGTTGGAGTATTATAGAAGAACTATGTACGAGTGAATGGTTACCAACACAACAACATTGTTCGATTTCAGATGCAAGCAGTAAGCGAACACTCGTAGCAAGGATAAGTGGGAAGATGTTTTTTATTTTTATATTTTCATCATAGATTTGCACATGCACGGCATACGCAACTTTTCTTTTCCCTGAATTCGTGAAATTTGAAGCAAAATATGTATAAAGGACCCTTCTTGTTCTGCCGCTACAACAAAATCAGCACCAAAATAAACAATTTAAACAACAAGCGCTGAAATGGAAATAAAACCAGATAACCTGCTCGCCAGCTGTAAAAATCACTACATAAGTAAATACGAACGGTGGTCAAAAAGAGCGCAAAGTAAAGAGGAAGGGATGTTAAATTTAATATGAAGTTATACGTCTCCCAGGTCCTTCAGTTAGTTTATTTACACCACAAAAAATGTGTCTGCACCTTTAAAATAGGAAGAAATTCCTAATTACCAGTGGATTTTTTCTTCGTTCGTGATATGAGCTTTGCTGTTTTGCTGGTATGAACGTATTTTCCCTTCACTTGCCTTGAATACGCAAGTAGCGTGGAGTGGAATTGGTACAGAAGTGTCCCTTATTGCAAGCTCGTCGACTTTTCGGTTCTTTCCAAGTTATAATGTCTTAAGGCACATATCGGATGCAAAGCGAAATGCCCTTCCATCACATTAGTGGATTTTGGCTGTACGAAACCGTATCCGAATTGATCGTGACAAAATCAGGTGAGTTTAGGACAGCTTGATTGCCTTATTTGTTATTATAGCAATTGTTAGAGAGTTCTCAACACCTTTCTGCATAGCTGCCAGTTTGGCCTGAAAGATGCTACATTGGCATGGACGACGGAAGGCAGTTAAATGCTCCACCAATAATGTTGCACTGGGGTCAAGAGAAGAATAACTCTTGCCAAAAGCCGCTTCTTTGGGCCATGCAGGCAACTAAAATCAGAGGCCAATTTCACCACTTACAAGCTTCCCATCATGCATGTCCTGTAACGGAGACTTTTACTATTGTCATGTCTAATGAAGATGAGAAGGCTTTGCGGGCATTTGGTAGAAGCATTTTTCGAAAGATTTGGAGCTCTGTTGGCGTAAGCAACGGGTAACGAAACATATGAAATTACGAACTATGTAAATAATAATAATAATAATAATAATAGATTGGCGCTTACACATATGTTAGTGTTTGGCCGAGCTTCTCCTCCGATTTGTGGCGTGCGCCTTGATGTTGTCACACAAAGCGGAGGGACCTACAGTTTTACGCCGACTCCGAACGGCGATTGTATTTTTATGAGAAGCTGTTTTTCATGGCATAAATACACTCGGAGGTTTGCCATTGCCTGCCGAGGGACGACCGCTGTTAAGAAACAACCTTTTTTCTATATTTTTTGCTATGTTGCTTTTACCAGAGTTTGAACCCAGGCGTTGCGGAGTGGAAGCGCGCACTGCTTACCACTACACCACAGCGGCCGACGTGTATGTAAATGATAAACTCACAAAATTAGAACGATTGTATTGTATACTTGGTTCGATAGAATGGCGGAACTTGACACAAGAAAGAGGGAAGAGAGAATCCTAAACACCTCCTGCCTGATAATCGGAAATATGGAGAAGGTCCTTATGAAATTCGCTAATGAAACCAAATTGCATGTGCGCGATTCAATAGTAACATAACTAGAAATCTCTACGAAATTTGAGGTACTCATTGTAGATCATTTATCAAACCTATGCTGGTAACAGAGGCAGAGGAGGGCCTTTTTTAGACTCGGCCAAAATCGTTTAGGCTGTTACAGCGCAAAAATGGAAGAAGAAGAGAAGCATATAAATACATATATGATTGATTCAGTATATTAAAACAACGATCTACCAATTCAAAAAGGGCTGGAGAAAGTACAATTGTACTTATATTTCATTACTGATTACGACTAATTATAATCGAACGACAATAGATCGATCTATCTACCCTATGAAGAAATGCTTAACGTTGGTGTATCTCGCAACAGCGCTTAAAGAAGGTCTACCTGGTATCAATGGACTACTTAGGTTTTGTACGATACCCGAACGTCCGAACAAAAAGCACGTCTTCGGCAATTTAGAAATAAAAGTAATCTTGGGTTTCTTCAGCACATGGAATACGATGATTCTCCCGACCTTGCCTGAGCGCACTCCGCCACGTAGGGTAATTTTTTCCAGTGTACACGTTTCTCCCAAAGTTACCTTTGGCGTTTTCTTCGTCTCTCGACTTAATCATTTGACGAAAGTCAATTTTCTTGTTGAAGTTTTACTCCCGATTTACTTCTTTGTCCGGCAACGTTTCGAATCATAGTGAACCGTTTTATTCAATAGGTAGGGGCATATGCTTAGTGGAAATAAAGTCGACTCTAAAGTTCGTTGCAGATATTCCATTGAAAATTTATTTTGACTATGAACTACCCCATTCGAAGAAACTTTTTGATCTCCCCTCTTAATGTTTATGTACATATGTACTTGAGTACAAAGCCAAAAGGATCCACAAAGGCGCCTGTGAAAGGCTAAAATCATAGATACATTTTTTTCTTTTTCGATTTCTATATGTGTGTAAGGTCACAAGCTGGCGAGTTTTACTTATCAACAGTAAACTTTAAAATTTTTATAAACTCACTTTCACATGTATGTAAGTTCATAAGTATATACTCGTACAAGTAAAAATAGTATCGTCCTTTGCATGAGCTCCATCCAGCGTCATGCACAACATTTCAAAGGCGCATAAAGTGTGCAAACATGGATACCTACGAGTAAAACAGCAGTGTAATTTCAGAAAGTTTTCACAAAGTATACTTGCATAGCCGTACTTATGTATAAGTACAAACGTCCCTTCAGCCGTATCCACTCTCTGCCAACTACCCATTAACATCATCTTCATTCGTCCCTTTTATAAAATAATCCGCCAGCTATGCTTTGCCCTCTAATACTTCTGTTTGTAAATACGGGTATATCTGTGGCAAGTAAGTAAAGTTACACGCAAATTTTAAGTTAAGAATTAATTAGAGAGTCGTAAAAGGGCGAAATTTCGAATACAAAACTTTCTCTGGTACTTTGTGGGCTTTTAAGTATCTGGCAAAAGTGACCGCAACAACAGCAAAAATATAATAACAGCAGAGAAAATTAATTCTTTAAATAATGGTAAAGGCGAAATAATTTAGGAGATATGTACATACATATGTACACACGTATATTTAGGAAATGGAGTATGTGTACAGCTGCAATGCTTCGTTGAAATTCTGCGCATGTTTTGAAAATGTAAAAGTATGTTTACATTTCGTCACCTCAAATGCAAAAAGACGTAACAACATCGTAAATGAAATGGAAAAGGTTGATTTTGTTTCATAAAATGATGTGGGGAGTTGTAATTCGATGAAATCCATCATATAAATCAAAAAGTGAATTTTGAATTTTTTATTAGTTATGACTTTTTGCATTTAAACGATGATGTTTGTTACGTCTTTTTGCATTTCAGGTGACGACATACATAAATATAATCTCAATCAAAGCTCGTGTTTTAATCACCCCGTGAACAAATGTAGATATGGTTAATTTTAAAGATTACAATTCGAAATTTTATTTAACTTAAGATTTACAATTTAGGTTCTAACTTTACTATAGTGAGAGTGACTTTATAACATTGAGAATCAAGGGAATGATTAAATTAGCAATGAAAATTTAATGAATACCTATGCCTATGTATCTACTTTAGTTTGAATGGTGATGAACAATGCAGAGAACGTAAATTTATAGAGAAGGAGCAAGAACGAATCAGCGTGGAAATTGTCAAATACCAACAAAATTGGCGAATCGCATTTTAAGAGATCCCAGCCAGAGGCAAAATAAATTTAACAGAAATACAAATTTGTATGAATGTTAAGTACTTTGGTTTGAATTTCCTTTTTCGCTGCATTGCACATTAGGTCAAATGATTACCTTTTCTGTGCGAAATTAATATCAGCTAAAATACTGCTTTATTTTAACGCAAAAGGATTGCAAAGGTTAAAAAGTGTAAAGTCAGTAAATAATGGCTTCTTATTGCGATTAATTAGGGCATTATCAAAATTCATAAATTAAAAAAAAAATAAATCATTTACTACATGTCTCGCCGATAAGGCAGTTAGTCTTCATAAAACATTTCATTTTCACTTGAAGTTTCAGTACTCCACAATTCTGCACCGATATATATACTTATGTATATTCAGAATGCTAATACTTCTTTGTTTCACACTTACCTAAAACCCTGGTAACTACAAATGCTTTTAAAACAAATTTGTTTAAAGAATGTACAATTTTGAAATTGCAATCCCTAGATTCTCTGAAGGATTTGCCGTTTCGCGAAAGCTCTTAATAAATTGTATTTTCGAATCGGCGCGACTGGCTTTGTAACGCAGTCATGATAACGCTACAGGAGATGGAATGTAATCCAAATTGAGGCTGGATTTTTTTTTTTGCCATCACATACTTCCATTTTCACTATTTACCACCATTAAAAAGGAATATTTACCACCATTAAAACGCAGGTAAATTTTGACAGCTGCTTGTGTTGCATAGCGCCACCTGCGGCCGGATAAAATGGGCTAAGAAAGGTAGGACAGAACTGCAATTTTTGGAGAAAGTTAGAATCCGGCTGCTGGTCGACACAGTTGGCGTTTTGATTTCGAAAAGGACTTCATCGGAAAGAAACGCGATGTTTTAGAATC
>NW_023458567.1:20882660-20941164 GCF_013731165.1 Rhagoletis pomonella | reverse complement strand
AACAAAAAATATTGTAAAACTGCGTTTACCTAATTAGACTTTCGCACAGCCAATTGAATCATTTGACCTAATGTGCATTGATTTAATAATTAAAAAGATGAACATTTTGGGTTAAATACATATATGAAAATTCTTGATCGAAGATACATATGTGCCAGGGTATGATTTCACTGCAAAACGTAGATATGTTATCTAATATATGAAAGTTATGCAAATATGTATGCAATTGGCAAACTCGTTGGTGATTTGCCGTCGGCATTTGAGTTGAAAAAATCGACTTTTATTTTTTACCGATTCTTATGGTAGATGCTACAAATCGCAGTTTTCTAGCTTCATTAGTTTTTTCCCAAATTTACTTAAAAATGGACACATTGATATAAAAACGTATAAATGCATTGAATGTATATGTACATACTCCATTAATTGATAACTTTTTTACATGCATATACATGTGTAAATGATGTTTTATGTATGATGTTGTTCTTCAGAAACATATGATTTGACATTGAAATACTAAGTTAATGTCTGTTACTATGGTAGTTTTTTAAATACCACAATAACTTTACCAGAATGCAAATAACAGATGTCTGTCCCCAGTATTATTCTCACATCTCAAGGAAAAGTTATGTTTCTCAACTGTGCCACCGTGGTCACTTTCTTTGCTATATTAAGCAATTTAAATATATTTTAACTTAATATTTTATTAAAAATACCTTTACAAACTTCGTTACCTTGCTAGCGTTCATTTTTATTTACCTTTACATTTGGCCTTTATCCTCTTCTTCCCAAAAATAATCGATAAAACTAGGTTGGACACCGAAAAGTTATGGGTTTAATCTGAGATTTTGAATTTTTTTGATTTTGAATTTGAATATTTTGAATATTCAATATAGCAATGAACAATTTTCTGAATTTTCCATTTTTAAAACACAAATGGAAACCAATAACAAACGAAGTATCAACTTTGTTTCAGATGCGCTGATTGCTCTAGCGATGCGTTTCGATAACTTTTCGGATGCGTTTTGGAAAAGTATACATTGTCAATATTTTGTAGTTCGGCGTTATGGAACATTATTCTTTGTACGTATGCAAAGCAATTGACGTTTTGGAAGTCAGCCTATTTTATGATTACAGATTAACAAGGGACGTGTTTTGTATGGCTAATCTCTTTTTCTAATTACAGATTAGGGAGTTGAGCTCGAAAATGAGGATAGTATAAGAAATGGCAATCAGAATACCAGAACAGATACGCCAAACATACAAATTTGCAATATCCACTTCTCACTCATTAAAACATACATATTTATGTATGTAAACTGTTTAGGGGGTAGGACTGATAGAATTTAAATCCATTAGATGTAGGGTTGCCATACGTACCCCATTTGGGGGGACATACCACATTTTGACTTTTGGTTCCCCTAGCTACGGAAGGTTGCGTAGGTCCCCCATTTTCGCCCGAAATCATTCACTTTTCGCTTAGAGCGTGTTTGCAATGTTCAACATTCCCAAGCGTTTAATTGAATAAAAAGTGGAACGAAAAGTACAATGTTTATTTGAAAATATTTTTGTGCCATATTTAAGGCTGAATATCGCGGTTTCAAGAAAATGCAAAACCTCGTATGCGAAGTTGCCCATAGTTTATAGGAGAGAGTAAAACTTGTCTTATTTTAAAACGGGTCTCTCTTTTATCTCTTCTTATATCTAAGTCGTCACTAGAGACGAATAAAGGCGCGCTAGTGTTTCGACGGCGAAAAAATACGCATACAAAAATTGTACGAAAAAAGGCGTTTAATAAAAACTTCGGCGAAGATAGACGCGTAACCTAATTGACGGTGAAGAAAGACGCGTAATCATAGATTTATACTTGGCCAAGGACTGTCACTTCAGCATTATTCGCAATAAACTCTTTACGGAATGTCCTTACTATTTCAAAAACGCAAACATAGTTGACCGCGAAAATAAGTTTACGCGTCCTTCTTCGCCGTTAAATATTTTAACGCGTCTTTCTTCGCCGTCAAGTATCTTTCTGCGCTGAAGTTTTTTATGCGCCTTTTTTCGCGGTCAACTTTTGAGCTCGCGCCTTTATTCGTGTCGTGTGACGAAGTACCGACATTTTAGTAAAATGGATAAGGGCTTGATGTAAGCAGCTTCCGGTAAGGAAATATCCTTTTTGGCACAAATAACAGTTACAAGGCTTTGCAGAACCACGATACGTTGTTTTTTATAAAAGTTTTCTTCATGCTTTAACCAAAACCATATACACTTAGGTCTCTTTTTATGCGGTTCTTTTTTATGCGGATTCGCGCGGTTTTTCAAACCCTTTTTTCGCTGTAGATATTTTGCGTTTCTGAGTTTTTTTTTATTCCTTTTTTTCAATGTGTAATTAAATAAAATTAAATAATTTGTCTTTGTATTCTTACATAATTCCTGTATTTTTTATGGTATTTTTTTTTTGTTTTTGGTTAAAATACAGATACAATTTTATTTATTTCAATAATGTTCCGTTTTACATAGAAGAATAAGTCTTGAAGTGAAGAAATAATTTTTTTTCCTTAATATTGCCTCTCTTGATGTTTTTATGCGGTTTTTTAGATTTTTTAACATGGAGTATCTGAATTTATGCGGTTTTTGAAAGGTTTTGAAAGTAAAGAACTTTTTTATGCAGATTTTTTTTACGAGGCTTTCTGAGCAACGCATGTACCGCATGAAAAAGACCTAAGTGTACACACATCGATCAAACCTGCAATCTTAATTCAAACTTTAGAAAAATGCAACAAATTTCCATCAAAATTTGGTACTCTTTAATCTGAATACTTGGGTATGCCTCATGAAATTTTAGTGATATGAGTGCAATTTTTAAACAGCAATTTATAAAAACTGGCGTTAATTTTTAACCTTTTTTTTTTGTAAACGGTCTTGCACATTTTCTTCAGATTCATTTTTGTATGGAAAAAGCCATCACCAAAAAAAGTATCAAAAATCTACCAGATTTTTAGCAGCGTAAGACTTGCACTTAAAAATGCCAACATTTTGATGGAAATTTGTTGCATTTTCCTAAAGTTTGTATTGAGTTTGAAAGTTTGAATTAATTTTATGGTTTTGGTTAAAATATGAAACATATTTTTTATAAAAAATTACCAAAAAATTAATTTAAAAACATTGTAAATATTTAAAATAAAACCACCATGCACTGAGTTTTGATCGCCAGCGAAACTTTGTTTTGTTAAACGTGCTCACTTATACACTACCAAACTAAAAACGTGTCTGGATTAGTTAGTTTTTCAATCCATTATTTGGGCTTCTTTGGCAAACCTATTTTTAATAGCATTTAACTAAAGGTATGATTATGCATACTTCGCCTAACTTCGCACAATCACTGGTCCCACTGTTACTGAAATGTCACTTAAGAAAACGTGAGGTAAAATCTAAACTCAACAGATCGCTAAGTTTTTACAAGTAAATCACTGTTCTTTCAAAACATCGCTTCAGTAAATTACTGAATTATTACGGAAAAAGTCAGTAATTTTTCTAAACTATTTATTTTGAAAGCGGCATACGTAATGAAAAGTGGTGGTCTTTCCAATGAGCGAAATTATTTAGACTGACGAAAATATACATACATATGTAGGTATCCCAAGATGTCAAATACAAGAAAATAATCTCGAAAGTTACCCTAAATATTTTCAAACGTGCTAAAACGCAAACCCCATACATACATATATCGATTTAAAAACAAAGTGACTTATGCCACTTTCAAAATCAAATGCTCAATTAGCGATTGTTCAGCTATCAGTAGGCAAAGCCTCACGTTGCTGGGCAAAGTACAGCTGTGGAGCCTACAGTCAGGATTGAAGTGTCTGCTAAAGTTCGCCATAGCAACGGCAATGTAATATTGAAGAACAATGGTCTACTCGTGGGTCATAAACGCGTCTAAGCTGAAACATGATATACGTTATCTCCGTTTATGTGAGACCTATTATGGTCAGCCGGCATGAAATAACCTAACCCAGAAAGTTTACACTTTCCTTTATTTATTAAGACCATAGAGTGGAAATAAGTAAGCTCTTTCACATTCGATGTCAATGAGGCAATCTGGATTGCTTCCTTAATATATTTAGAAAATGGAAAATATGTATAAAGGTTCAAATAAATAGGCAGCTATAAGCCAAACTTAACACATTTGCCAAAATACCTTTCCATAACCAAATAAACAACGCACTGACAAACTGTTCCTACGTAAATCATTTATAAATAGAAATATCAACAAGAAATGCGAAAGTACATAGTATATGCGTACAAGAAAATTACAATAAAAGCTGTGAATACGTGTATAACTTTATGACGTAGTAAGGATATTCAAATTTATAGATGAGCGAGGTGAAGGGATTCTAGGGAAAACGGGAATCTAACGTGCGCACAAATGGAAGTATTATTTTTAGAATATGCAGAAGAATTCGTAGCACGAAAACATTCACTGAGCAAAAAAAAAGAAAAACCATTTAGAAACTGATAATAGAAAAATGGAAAATGTTGTGTAAGTTAAATGCCAAGTTTTTTTTAGAGGAAGATTCTGAGTAAGTGGTGGACAGTCATAAGAATTCACAAAATACTTGATACTAACAAACGTAATGTTAGTAAATAAAGAAACCTTAGGCATCTTAGAAGCCACGTGATTGATAACTTGTCATTGTAGACGTTCTGCCAGTTCAGCTTTCTGGAAAAGATCCTTCGAAGCTAACAAATCTCCAGGTCTGGAAATAATCAATAACAGCCACGCTCCAAAAAAAAAAAAACGATTTCCTAAATAACTTCCTGGCTAACGATGATTTACATGACGAGTCTCTTCCTCAAGTATATACCACAGCGTACAGCAGGGAAGACGAGCAACAAAACTGCCAAACATTCCCACGACCGCCGGTTCTACGTACAGCAATAACTCGGGTTTTACCTTACCAAAGGGCGGCTGTTTGGCGATCTAACCCCGCCTGGGTCGGCGAAATGTCTTAAACGTTGTTAGTCCATGGGGCTACATCTGCTCCGCAGTCTTTTGTTCTGGGCTGGCATCGAGTCAAACCCTGGCCAGAAACCTAAACCTGCTGCGTGTGACAGAGACGACTACACCCTAACTCCACACCGCAACACCACCCACACACCGCCAAGACCTGCCAGAGTGCGCACCACGCGAGATTTGTCGAGGAACTATGAGGCCCCGTGCTGTGCTGCCCGGTCGCCAGGCCCTACTGCGACGCAGTCCACCACCGCCACAGGACAGCACCCTCCACAACAACACATGCAGCCAATGGCGAACAGGCAACACACTCCATTGACACCATACAACCGTCAAGATCGCCAGCGAGAAAATGGTGGTGGCCTAGCGTTCTTCACGCATCACACCGGCAGTATCGTCTCATCGAAGCAGACATCGACCGAAGGGATACCATCCTAGAGTCTCGATTGTCTCCTATACTGACGGTCGCTCGATAATGGCGTCTGGAAATGAAAGTGAACGGTTACATCTCCGAACTTTTTGGCTTCTTCACTGCATGCAATAATTCGACGAATCTAGGTCTATATGCGTTCAAGAATGCCAAATATTCCTACAATCTATTCGAGAGCATAAAGTCAGTCTCCTCTGAGGGGCGGGACGAGTGTGCAAGAAAGGTATCAAGAGATAGGACTAGGGAAAGTGGTTCCCTATTACTATTTTTTCACATGTTCAGGAGATAGCCGGCGAAAACTCCATGCAGGTGCGCTGTTCCACGATCACTCTGGGCACTGCTCATTTAACGATGAACACGGAGCTTACCAGGGATTTCAAAATGGAATGTGGCCACATGACCTCCTGGATCGAATCCTCTCATGCTACAGTTGGTAGTTATAATTTCAAAGTTGTAATTGAACACTTTCATTTGTGTGTACGGATATATGTATGCCCAAAGCAGTACCAGCCTGGAGACTATGTTAAAAACAACACTTCCCAACTTCGGCTCGGTAAAAAATAGAAAACCCATCCGTTTTATATTGCAGAAACAATGCTAATATTAAGCCAAGGACATCTTAGCTGCTTGCGTGTGGGTGAAGCTGTCAATGGAGATGGGATTATGAAATATAGTTAGAAGATTTATAATGGATGGTGGTACTACGCTAAAAAGAGAAGCAATTGGCAAATTTTTTTGATATCGGCACAAGCGAACAAACATGTATGGAGCTAAATAAAAAGAAGCAAAGGAAAGAGAAGTGCTTTTAGACAATTATCTAACTAAAGTTCTTTGCTCTCTTTCAGTCGACTGCCGTGACACATAATCAAACTTTCAGTTCCCTGTAGACTGTTTGGCATCAAGTTTCTATTGTTCTAATTCTCTCACTTTTCGCACTCAAGCAATAGATGTTTTGTATGTGCAAATATTTGAACACAAATACACACGTCCAGATTTTGTAATTTTTCTTCAACTTTGCTCTGCATCCTTATCTCTGAGCCTAAACCATTATCGATTTCGTTGCTTCTACCTCAACTCTTAGTCGTAATATTCACATGAATTCAACATGACAACAGATTCATGACCTTTTGTGTGTATATACATATATGTTTGCCATTCTTGTTATTCTTGGTCGTTTGGATTGCAAAGGCTTAAACGCTTGTAAGATTGAATTATTTATTGTTCGTGTTTTAATTCTTCAAAAGTGGTGGAAAGCCGCCTTCATATATTCAAATATAAACATATGTATGCGTGTACATTAGGTTGGTAAAAAATACACACAAAAACCCACTTTCTGCAATTTTCCACCTGCCACGTTGTTTGAAGATTTCTGAAAAAAATATATATTTCTATTCGATCAAAAAATATGTATTTTTAACGATTTTATAGCAATTCTATGGAAAATTTCAAAGCCCTAACGCGCAGGCACGGTTAAATTTTAACCGATTTCAAAATAGAAAATACGGGTCTCCATACTTTCAGTATTCTTCAGTGCGAGGAGGAGCCTAGAAATAACTTTGCACCACCCTAATGTGCATACATCCATTAAGATAACACACCTGCACACATCCATCCATCCATAAACCATCAATGCGAATGCCCTTGGCACCGTGCTCACCCATATTGTCTGCTCGTCTAGCCATTACGACTGGCGATTATACGATTATGCAACACACACTTGTAGGATGGTGGCTTGTTGTTTGCGTGCCTTTGAAGTAAAACTGGAATAGGTATTTATATGAGCCCTTAACCTTTGTGTTATTTATTTATGTGTTCCATATTGGCAGTTGTGGCAAGCCGAAATTTGTCTGAGTCTCTACCAGTAGCACTCAGCTCAGACGAGTTTACAAAACTTAAGCAAAGTGGTCCTTTTAAGTGACTATGCAATTATTTATTTAATCTTGGAAGATATTTTTGTATGTATGTATTTAGGTATATGTAAATATGGCTAGCGACATTCGTAGCATACGCAAATATGTGCATAGCGAAGCTTTTATGGGTATGCAACTACCCTAAAACTACTAAGTATTTAGTTGTGAACATGAATGTGCACTAAAATGTTAACCTAGCAGCTCAACTACATACATATGTACTTCGTCCGCTACCTTTTTCAATACTAGCAACTGGTATTTTTAACAGTCGATCTTCTACAAAATGTCAATTGACCGGCATCAGCACCAATCAGTAAAAATACCAGTAGCTTCATACCATTCGATAGAGTGGTTTAAGAAAAAAAATACCCATTATCAGCTGTGCATCTGTGTCTCTTAATTAAAACGGGAGCTATTCACACAATTGCCGTCTTAAAAAAGAAATGGTAAAATGTTTCCGGAACTCAAAAAAGTTCTCAATTTACATATCGATACCTAAGTGGAAGATCGACCTATCTCGGCAGCCAGTTTGAAACGACGCCCTATCTCAGAAAACTTTTCAAGAACGCCCTACTTACTTCAGAATTCAATTGAAGGACGCACTATCTCATCTGTCGCTTCAAAAACGCACTATCTCAGCACATTTTCAATGTATTTTCAGCTGAGAAAGCGCATTCTTCAACCAAACTTTTGAGATAGGCCGTTCTTCAATTAAAGTCTGAAGTAGGGCGTTCTTGAAAAGTTTTCTGAAATAGGACGTCGTTTTGAATTGGCTGCCGTGATATTTCGATCTTCCACTCAGGTGACGATATACTCCCATAGTAAAAATTAATATATATTTTGTTCATGTCAGTTACTGGTAATTGGTAAAGCTATACAATTTTTACACAACATAGACGAAGAGGTGGAGAGGTCATTTCAAAATTAGGCTCGATTAAAAATCCTTAAATAATTGGAAAACGAATCTCTTGTCTCTTCTTCGATAATGAATGGGATAAGAGTGTGGTCTTTTGAGGCTTATATTCGGAACAACCAAGAGTAAATAAGTGGTTGCGCCTATCGTACCATTTCAGCGTCTTTCAAGCCAAAATTAAAGCTTTAGAAGAATTGTTCGCCTACTGACAGACGGGCAATCAGACACCATACTGAAAAGATCTTGGCAATTTCTAATGTTGAAAAGAGAAAAAATTTCCTTTTTAACCGACTATACAAAAAGGAGGATAACCTTTATCAATTTGTCAGAATAATTAATTTTTTTTATGTACATATGTTACCGCATAACTTTGAACCACGTTAACCGATTTCTATAATTCTTCTCTTAAAGGAAAGGTGTTACCATACTAATAATAATAATAATAATAGATTGGCGCTAACACATATGTTAGTGTTTGGCCGAGATTCTCCTACGACTTCTGGCTTGCGCCTTGATGTTGTCACACAAAGCGGAGGGAGAGAAGCTGTTTTTCAAAGCAGAAAAACGCTCGGAGGTTTGCCATTGCTTGCCGAGGGACGACCGCTGTTAAGAAAAAACCTTTTTTCTATATTTTTTTTGCGATGTTCCTTTGCGCAGGGCTTGAACCCAGGCGCTGCGGAGTGGAAGCGCGCACTGCTTACCCCTACACCACAGCGGCCGACATACTAATTTGGTTCAAATCCGATCATTGGATCATAAAGAAATTAACGATAATCTTAAATTTTTATATGAGAATAGAAGTCGGTTTTGTTTTGTGCTTAAAATTTCTTGTTCATTTATCTGCTGATAGGTCACATAAGTTGTGTTTTTTTACAAATTATCCAGTAACTTGCCAGCAACTCTCCAGTAACTTAATTTCTAAGAATTCGCTCTCATAGAAAAAATTTACAAAAAAGTACGTGAACGCTTTTCCAGTAATAATTTGCAAGTTTCATGAACAGCTGATTAATTGGTTGTTTATTCGCAGCATATTCCTAATAAAACAATATATTTTATATTTAAATATGTTTGTTTTGTGAATTTCCGCAATAAAAAGCCACAAACAGTTTCCTTATTAGTTTAAATTTCATCCAGCAACATGCAATCAGCTGTTTTTCCTACTGGCAAATTCTTACAGGTAAAAATTTATCCAGTAAAATCCAGTAAAAACTTGCAACTTCAGCTGTCATTTTTCGCTCTCTCAATTTCCCCTACTTTGCAAGTTTTTGCGTACGAAAACGCGAAAACATGAAAATGCGTAAAAACTTTTACTGGATTTTACCGGAAATGAGTAAAAAAAAACGCAACTATTATCTCTGCGGTGCACGTGGACAGTCTCGGTATGCCTTGTAATGACTTTTGCTGGAGCTGGAGGATAGATGATATAAAGATGAGTCGAGTTTTCAGGCGTCGGGGCTATCGGCGTTCAAGCCGTAACATAAAACTTGTAGCTGATTAGTGTGATGAAAGCTTGAAAAACGCTGAACGCCTGAAACACTTGTTGTGAAGTTCTACTCAAAGCTCTTTTCATGCAATCGAAGATCAGACGAAGCCTTGCGGTTGCCTCAAATGAAGCCCATTTTGAACGAAAATTGTTATTTGTTACACCGAGTAAGCATGTAGATCTAAACAGCGATCAACTAAAAAAAAAAAATAAAGCGATATTTTTTCATAAGTCAATTCATAGGACATACCTCCAATTAATGCATATTTTTTTCTTCATGATTATATGTACACACTAACGAAAATCTACTGTTATACCTTTTTGCATAAATTGCGTTGAACCCGTAAGATCTACAAGCAGTTATATTTTCCGATTTGGATTTTGAGTTAGCTCACCTTAGATCTAGGTGTGCAATATGTTGAGGACATCAATCAGTCTAGAGGATACACCTTTGCCGCAAAATCAAAATCTGCCTTCAAAAGAATCGACAACATTGAAACTGGAAAAAATCCTCTTCTTCCTAACTAGCCTACTATGGCAGGAGCTCTTTTTTTAAGTTTCTAAACACGTAACTGTATCACATGGCAAGGGCGTTGAGACAGAGTAATGAATTTTATATACAAGTAATACAAGTATATACCTACACTTGTGGTCAGCTGATTAAGTCAAGTGACATTTTGACTAGTTTTCGCTATTTTTCTTTTGTTTATTTAATGCTAATATTTTTTTTTATAAAAGTATGGCACTTTATCTAACTGGCGCCACATAAATCCACACTTCAAACTTCGTACAAAAGTTATGAAAATCCAACGAAAATCCAAAAATTTTAAACTTTTCTGTTACAATTTTTAGAAAAACTTTGGGTAAGCAGTTTTGTAGCTCATTAAATTTTAGTAGGTTGAATGCAAATTTCAAGACACTAGAAAATCGCGTTGATTTTTAATAATTTTTTTTTTTGCTGATGGTGCTAGGCATTTTCTCCCATACAAACAAAATTGTCGAGCATATTTTATATGGAAGAACATGCCAAAAAAATTAGCTACAAAACTGTATACCCTGTTGGTTGCAAATGTTAAAGTTTATTGAATTTTCGTAATTCTTTTACGACGTTTGAAATGTGATTTATATGGCGCTGGTTAGGTAAAGTGCCAGACGTTTATAAAAAAAATATAAATATAAGAAAAATAGCCAAAACTAGGCAAAATGTCCCTTGACTTAATCAGCTGACCACAAGGGTGTGTATGTACATACAAATTTGTTTACACAAATGTAACCACGTAAGTATTCAACGTTGTCAATTTGTTGGACTACGCATTTCATAAAATGTTTGCAAACTTAGTTTAAACTTCTAATTTGTTCGCTGATATCATTTTATTTTCAGCGCTTAGGATAAAAAAAACTTATTGGTAGGTTAGAGCTTCCGCACAACGAAAAAAATGTAAGTGCATACAGACGTACATTTAGGTATGTTGTATGAGTTCTGTATAAAACTCTACCTTTACCTGGTTTTGCTCAACGTATCCTTGATACACTATTCCTGCAGCTCATTTTTGGTTGTTTGCTGCATTCAAAGGTTCCTTGTTTTGCCAGATGTTGCCGTTGTTGGTGTGAGTATACCCTTGGACTATGCAAAAGTTTTTCTCATAGTTCGCATTACGCAGTTAACAGTTCGCTTGTGGCTTTAGAATGAGTTTTATAAGTATTTTTTTTCTATTTCGTTGAACCTATTTTGTGGGTTTTTTGGTATTGTCGCTTTAAAGCGGCGATGGGCACCGCCTTGCCCGCGGGCAAAGCTCTTTTGAGCTTTCTAAAAATTTTGTATGGGCGCGTGCAAAGTAAAAGCTCTCTCTGCCCATCGCTGCTTTAAAGTTACAGATTTGATTGCGCTTAATAGATGAAACAGATACAGAGTAGTCAGAGTATATTTGTGTATAGAATTCTCGTATGAAAGTCCTTACGCACAATTCTTAAAATAAACAAAAGACTAGACCAGAGCGAGCTTCAGAGATAGATGTAGGGAATGTACTCTTGCTTAGAGATGTGCACTAACTAGGGCTGCGTCATCGAAATAGTTTTTTGTAGATAAAGGATGTTTTGAAACAAAATCGATTGTGAAAAACAAAGGAAAATGCTGCGTGCACAAGGAGTAAACCAACATACTTGTTGTTATGAAGACGACGATGTCAGCGGCAATGATTTTTATTTTTTAAGTTTTGTTAAGAAAAATAAAGTTTAATAGCTATTTTTTAATTTTAGTTATTGTTCACAAAATAACAGTTAATTTTTCAGTTTAATTTATTGGTTGCAAAATTTCGTTATCGTTATTTTTATACCCGACCGCACTTGTGCCCAAGGGTATTATAACTTTGTTCACATAACGGTTGTTTGTAACAGGTAAAACGAATCGAGATAGATATAGACAAATGTATACATAAATGATCAGAATGAAAAGAGAATTCGATTAAGCGGTGACTGTCTGTCTGTCCGTTCGTCCGTGTGTGCACACGATAACTCGAGTAAAAATTGAGATATCTTAACGAAACTTGGTGAGCACTTGGTGAAAATTACCGTTATATGGGTGGTAGGCGTGGTTATTGTCCGATTTCGCCCATGGTGCCGCTACAATACAAATTTTTTAATTTTTGTGTATTTTTCTAGCACTCAAAATCAAATTTTTTGTGACACATTTCTCGGCGCACTAGAAATCACAACAGTGATGAGCTAAGTTTTGTGACTCTGTTAGAATAGAGGGGTTAATAATACTTTAGCGTGTACATATCAGATAAAGTAACTTAACCTATGTCGAAAAAAGTTCGATGCAAAAAAAAATAAGTCAAAACATATATTTTCTGATTGAAAGAACTTCATAATTAGTCAAGTTTTCTCAAGTGGGAACCCAAAATTGACTTTTCGATTTTTTATATTTAATTAAATTTCCAGCACTTCCTTATGTGAGCCAAAAATGGCTTCAAGCCTGCCACATGAGCGAGAAAGCCTTCTAAAACAACCGTAGTACGTTCTCAACATTTTGCTATCACGGATATTAGCATTAGCTAGAACAAAACCATACTCTCCAAAAGCGCAGTGCCGCGAAATGAAACGTAATGAAAAACTGTGTTGGTCAAAACATAGAAAAGGAATGAAATTTTATTTCAGCCTCCAACTTGGGGAATGCTTCGGAAACGAAGAATACGTAGATGAGTACGTATTACTTGAATGCTTTCCAATTATTTATGTTATTACATATCGATAGTTGAGTGGAAGATCAACCTGTCTCGGCAGCAACGCCCTATTTCAGAATTCAATGGAAAAATGCCTTTTCTCATAATTCGATTCGAAAACGCCCTATCTCAGCTGCTGATTCAAAAGCGCCCTATTTCAGAACAGTTTCAATGTGTTTTCGTTTGTGATAGGGCGTTTTTGAACCGAATTCTGAGATAGGGCGTTGTTCAACCAAATTCTGAGATAGGGTGTTTTTCAATCAAATTTTGAAGTAGGACGTCCTTGAAAAGTTTTCTAAGATAGGGCGTTTTAGAACTGGCTGTCGAGATAGGTCGATCTTCCACTCATCAACAACAACCATATAACCATGACTATAACTAAATCATGCATTGAGAGAAACATATTTAGTTGACGTAACTGAACTCCTTTCTCAAAGTACTCGTAAAATGCTATGTAGCAAGTTCTTGCTCAAAAATATATATTTTTCATGGAACAATTATTAGAGGTATTGCCTTCCCAGAGGGCCTCACTTGAAAAACATCATTGTTGTCCACACTAAAAGGTTTACTGTAAGGAAAAAGGGATATTTTCATGCACCATATACCATATATGTACATATGTATACGTATTATTTTAAACAATTCTTTCTGCAGAGAATTTATTTAAATTGTAAAAGCCGAAAAATAAACGTTTTTGAAATATTTCAGCAACCATTCATTCGAATCTTATGATTTTTTGACAGCAGTTAGAGAACTTATTAGGCAAAAAAATAAAGTGGTCAGTTTATAAAATTTCGGTTCTCCTTTTATAAAAAATTTTATTATTTAATCAATTGAATTTTTTTACTAACTACTCATATACCTAGTATGTCTGTTTTCGCCACTAACCCTTATGGAAACAGGCCACCTGGAACAGCTTACTGTAAAAACCTGGAAATCGTGAAGCATCTGGAACGCAACTTATGTATATTTTTATTAGATGGCTAAGCCAAACTGGAGGGTAAAGTCGTCCGAGGCAAGGGATAAATAATTGTCAATCAATTTGCGAAACTATCAATATGAGTTAACTGACATCGTGGTACATACATTGCTACATTCTAAGTAAGGATGAATGGTATAAATTCGAAGATATTGAGGTGAGCGAAAATGCACACTACAGTTTGTTCAGCATGTACGTGGGCTTGGGTACAAAGGAAAAGCTGCAGTCCTTGAAGGTATGTTGATTATATATAGCATTTTATTCATAATTGGCTTTAAGTTTAATAAATATATTTTCTACCATAATTTTCCAGCTGAATGTGCGCTTTATTTTTATGCAATTGTTTTGGACAGAGGCCCTGATCCATCAATAAAATACTAGTATCCCAAACTGAGCAAATGGCATTAAGTCCCCAGTGGGAAAATGTAATGTATAGTAATCGAAAAAAGAATCAGTAAAACAACCCTTTTCACATTCGAAAATGAATTTTTTTTTCCAAGAAAAGTGGGGCATTCAATTTTGCATTTCCTAGTATCGAGAAATTAATGTGTTTTAATACGAAATTTTCGGAACGTTTTGAATATATTAGAATGCTGATAACATAGTTAGCAGTAATATAATCGAGAACTCATAAGAAATACATTATGTATATTATTTATCACGCATGTAATGCATGACTACTTTTTCGATTGGGTCGTTTCACAGTTAATACGTTGCAGCGATATCTCTGACAAATGCCAGAATTCAAATCTTCCGAATCCATACAGAGATCCCAGTGTAAGGTGCGAGGGGTTAATACCATTTTCGTTAGTGAAACGCTGTGATAGTAATTTTTCTTAGATTTCTATCCTTCTTTCTTTTAATTCATTTGCAATTAAATTAAAAAGATAATAGAAGACAGAGCTATTGGTCAGGAAGGTGTCGAGCTACTGCAGTACTGCAGCTGGAAAAATCCATATTTCGCTCGTGCCGCACTAACCGAACCATGAGAAAATTATGTGAATTTTTCAACGAAAGGTGGTACCAGGAATTGCACTGTATCTACAACGCCGAATGTGCCTTGCATTTCGACAGGGTTTGTGTCTAGAGTTATACACGTTGGAAGCAGCGTTGCCATTTTAGCCGTTTTCCGGCTAGATTTAGCCGGTTTTGATAGCAACTAGCCGGAGAAAATTCGATCTAGCCGGCAGCCGATTTGTTAGCCGGTTTGTAAAAAAAAGTTAGCCGTTTTTAGCCGATTTTACTATTTGCCTAAGTTTCAGGTGCAAAAAGTAAACAAGTTGTTCGAAAGCAATAATGCAGACCCAATAAAGATTTTTAATGAACTCAATGTTTTACTTTCGCATCTATGCTCCCTAGTGGTTATTAGCGCGGACACATTTGATCCTATATGCTCCCCGTTGGAACCATACCTTGCTCCATTTCCTCAGTTTTATCACAGTTTTGAAGAGTATTTAAAAACAAAAGTAAGCACAAACGCTTTTGACCACGAAGCCGAGAAAATAATTCGAGAAAATGGTCCCTATTTTATTATCACTTTAATAAAGGAATTACGCCAACGCCTCCCTACAAATATTGCCACACTAAAAAAAATTGATTTTTTTCGGTTGGAAATGCATTAAGAGTAATTAAACCAAAAGTATTTGTTCAACTACAGCAACAAAAACACAAATATAATGCCGACGAAATAACATCCATAGAGATGCAATGACAACGGTTAACGTTACATACCTGGAGTAATTTAGACTCAACTGTAAAATTTTGGGCCGAAGTTTATCAATTTCGAAATGCCCTAGGAGAAAACCCTTTTGCTGACCTTTGCAACCTAGTTTTTAGTTTTCTTGTTTTGCCTATAAGTAATGCAGAAGTAGAGCGAATATTTAGTTCAATGAATATAATAAAAACTAAGCAAAGAAATCCAATGTGCGTTAAAACGTTAAACGCTGTTTTATATATAAGATACGGTTTAAAACGTGAAGAAAAATGCTGCCATAATTTTACTGTAGATGACGATCTCTTAAAATTAATGAATTCAGGTGATATATACAATGGTGATTCATTTGATGATGAGGAATATACACTCGATATAAATGAATGGTGTTAACTAGTCTTTCGTTTCTTGCGATTTATTTAAATGAAGCATGTGAATTTTCACTAAAACATTTTAGCCGTTTTTTGCCAGAGTCTATGTGAAATTTCACTAAAACATTTTAGCCGTTTTTAGCCGCTTTTTTTTGCCAATCTAGCCGGTCGGCCCAAAAAGTTCTGGCAACACTGGTTGGAAGCACAATAATAACCGACATGGGTGTGGATAGTCTGAATGCACCGAATACTGAATATGAAACGCCTTATTTTGAGGTGATGACTAATTATGTAACAGAGATTTGGACAATATTGAACATTTTTCCATACCATTTCGGTAAGAGAAAATTCTTATTTTAAAGATTTTTTTTTATTTTTTATTTTTTAAAACAGCTGTAGTTTATATGCACGTTGGAAGAATGACACTTTTCAAGTGTATCCAGTGCTAATACGACGTCGAGGCTTAGCGCACACAAATATAAAGGCGTTACTGAAGCGCGTTAGTAAGGAGAATGTGAAGTCTATTATTCATTGTGCGTCATCAGCGCTAGCCCAGATTATGAATGCTCCGTTTTGCATGTAATATTTTAGTATGTAATCAAATATGAATGTATTTAAAACTGAATAACTCATATATATGTACATAGTATATGTACGGACATACAATCTACACTTAAAATTTGTATGGCGCTGTAAGCTACAAATTTTATGCGCCCTTATCAGTGCATTGAAAAAATGTAATCAAATCGGATTGCATTTGCATAATACACCTAATATTGGAATCCGTTTTGATTGCAATTAAAATTGATTGTTTATATTTTGATTATAAAAAATAAAATTTGCAATCATTTAGATCAGTGGTGTCCAACAGAACTTGGACAAAGGGCTACTTTGAAACTATCTTAACTTCTTAACTTCAACTTAACTAGCTTAACTTCAATCTTAACTGCGTTAACTCGTTTCACTCTTCTTATATTCAATGTATATATTCTACTTACCGATCCTTTTAAAATATTTATTTATTATTAAAGTTTATACAGTTAAGTTAAATTAATAACAGTGCATAATATTTTAATGAAGAACATTCATTTTATTGTAAACATATGGGAATGTGGTGCAATTCGTACGATTTGAGATCGATGCGATCTGCAAAACCTTCTACGGAGATTGATTAACAAAACGGCAAAATTTGGTACTGAATCGATAGATATGACGTAAGTTATTTGTTTCTCGCCGTTTTCATTTGAAATATTTAAAATAATCAAAAATAGTTTGCAAATCGCACCGATTTCAAATCGTACGACTCGCAGCACATGCCTAATAAACTTAATATGTGACACGTAAAGTTAAAAGGGACCTACGCTCAGAAAAAAATATTTCGAGAAAAACGACTTTGAAGTTTACCAAGTTGATTTTGATGCTTCTGACATTTTAATGGATTGAAACTCGTTATTCGGGGGTTTTCGGGGTCGCTGATTACGAATCCGATGTTAGTTTTCCAAACTTCAAAATGGCGGATCCAATATGGCGGATGACATTATTAAAAATTGAACGGAATCGCTTGAAACTCGTTACCCGGAGGTTTTTGGTGTCGATGATTACGAATCCGATGTTCGTTTTTAAAAACTCAAAGTGGCGCAAAAAATTTAAAATTTGTTCGGATTCATGTGAAACTCAAAAATGTCGTTGACACCGAAAACGAGGTAAATGATTACGAATCCGATGATCGAAAACCCCCGAGTAGCGAGTTTCAAGCGAATTTGATTAATTTCAGAATAGTTTGTCAGATTTGATTTTTTGTACTTTTTTTTTTAAAAGTACCTAACTTTGAAGTGAAATTGTGAAAAAAACTAATGTCGCTAGAAAGCTGCGGTTTATTGCATTGGAAAGAGTGGCCCGTTTACTATAAGAGTCGATGAAAAATTTAAAACCGATTTTTTCTGACCGTAGGTCCCTTTTAACTTTACGTGTCACATTTGATGCTTGAATCTTCATATTTTCAGATAACTTCTTAAAATCTGGTTTATATTGCACAGTTGTGCAGGCTAAAATCATGTTATTTTTGACATGTTCGTCAGTCAGTACGTTTCGGTATTTGTTTTTTATACCCATTAGTTGTGAAAAAGCCTGTTCCAGAAGAGTAAACGTCTGGAAATGTTGAAAGTTTTTCTTTGTCAACTGCTCTATCCATACATCGATTTCGAGATTGCAAAGTTGTATTGAAATCATTTAGTTTTGCAGTCACATCAGTTAAAAATGCTGCCTGTGGATTTCAGAAAAATGTTAATTTCTGTCATCAAAGCTACAAATATTGAGAGCACTTTACCTTGACTCAGCCGTCTTACTTCAGAGTGGTAGAATATGTCACCGAATTAACTCTCAAATTCATCGAGCAAGGCTTTGAATTGCCGATGCTTTAACGGTCATCCGCGAATCAAATTCACAATACGAACGAACGTGCTCATAACCTTGTCAAGGTTGAGTGTTTTTGCAATCAGATTTTCCTTCTTTTTCACTACGTTATATATTTATATCTTGCCCACGAGTACGAGTTTCCAAAGTCAGATTGACTAACAGTGCCTCCTTAGCAGAAAAATCAGAAAATACCACTCTGGTGAACACTAATAAGTGCGGAGAGTCTGAAACGACACTTTTTTATTGCTGAGATTACGCTGTTTTTGTTTTGAACATCCTGAAACAGAGATTCTCTCATGTCTAGCATAGAAGGATAAGAAGTGAATGAGTTCGTGAAAATTCAAAAATAAAAGTCTACTTATGTATCAAAAAAACTTCCAATTGTTAAACTTTTCAATTCAATACAAAATATTCTGTTCATCTTCTTGTTTGCGGGCGCCTAAAATTTAGGCCGCGAGCTACCAGGCGCCCGCGAGCTACCGGTTGGACACTACTGATTTAGATTATAGTTTTGAAAGGAATTTTCCCACAACCGCATTATCTCATTGACGATTCAAAGAATTCTGTTCAGATTAATGTCGTGTATCACAATATTTTCAGACAATAACATCTCTTTGGAAAAATATGATTTTTTCCGTGTTATTCAAAATGAACTTCAATCCATTCCGCGTTCCGAGAATTCTGTGTTGATGAATGTTGTCAGCCAAATTTTTGGCGGCGTTAAAGCTCAGTTAGTCTAGATTTAACTTAATTTAACTTACCATAAGAAATTATCAACACGTCCACTTAAGCCAGAAACGAAATATTTTGTTTTTATATTTTCTTTTTCAGCAGTTTGAGAGTTTACCGCCTGAAATGCCACATGAAAAAAATGCATGCAAATAAATATGTTTGCGTTCATTTATTTTTGAGAAATACAAGAACGAGAATCTGGCAAGCCTGATTCTCTCATCGCTCTCAATTTCCGTAAGACCGTTACCGGTGTTGCCAGGTCTTCGGCATGAGAAAACGTCCCTCTTGGTCTGAAAAAAAAACATTTCCTACCCAAAAACGTCTTTTTCAAATGTATGCACACATAATTGTTCTTATTAAACCTTTATTTTATACAAAGGTACATAAGTATATATGTAAGGTATATTAAAATGCCATTTAGACAGAGCACATTTAAAATTCATTGGGCGCGTTCATAAGTCGTAGCTGTTGGGTAACCGTTGGCTGTTTATCTTAGAAACGCACAGTTGAGTAGTTACGCTCAGCCCAACAGTTGGCAACTTTCCGCCATTTTTTCCAGCGGAAAATTTTTACGCTACCTTAGCCTTTACGCGGCTTAGCCTAAACAGCTGATCGAAAAGAGCTGGAGCGTTGCTGTACATTCGAACGACAAGCCCGCGGAGACGCTGTACTTTAATTCGCTGCACTATGTCCATGTCATTGTAAAGCTCATCGTTCCATCGTCTGCGGTACTTGCCTTCGCCAACGCGTAAAGGCTCGTAAGTCTATCGGAAAATCTTTCTCTCCAATACTCCAAGAACCGCCTAATCGGATGTTGTCAGTGTCCATGCTTCTGCGCCATATACCAGCACGGGCATGATGGGTGACATATACCTTGCCTATTCAGTCCAAAGTAGCACTTGTTGGCAAGAGTGATTCTGCGCTGGATTTCCATGCTGACATTATTCTCGGTGTTTATGCTGGTTCCCAAGTAAACGAAACTCTATACTTTCTCGAAATTATAACTGTCAAGAGAGACGTGGGTGCCAAGGCGCGAATGTGCTGACTGTTTGTTTGATGACAGTAGATACTTCGACTGATCCTCGTTTACCACCATATACATTCGCTTTGCTTCCTTATCCGCCTTGGAAAAGGCAGAACAGACTTCGCGGCTTTTGTTACCGATGATGTCGGTATCATCGGCATAACACAGTAATTGCATGCTGCTGTAGTTAATTGTTCCTGAGCGGTTTAGTTCTGCAGCTCCAATCAGTTCATTGACGGTGGGTTTCAGTCTATCACACAATACGCTCGATAAGACCCTGTAACCTATGCTTAGAAGGCTGCTCCCACGGTAGTTGGCGCGAATGGTGGGGTCACCTTTCTTACGGATTGGGCAGAGCACACTTATATTATATCCAAAAATTTTATCTTACAATTTCTTTTAAAAACTTGCGTTTTACCTGTTTCATTTTCTCTGTGTGCCTTCAAATCGTAGTCTTTTGCCGTGGTCGTCATCATAACGGGGGTCTCATCCGAGGCATTGCTTCGCTTCTTCACTGGAAGGGGTTTTTACGTGGCGGGTCCCAAACCCAGTGCACAACCCATTGCTGGGAAGGGGGTGGTTTCGAAACCAAAAACACGTTTATATAGCGAGCCGCTCGCTCCAAGACAGACACCCGCTTGCAGCAGCACCAGTGAGCCCTTAAACCGAATAAGTGGGAGTAGCCCCACCGAAGCTCCCTCTCTTTCTGCCGTGATCAAGGGCTGTACTCGGATTGGCTACCGCATCTCGCACATGGGTTGCTCACGTTGCCCAGAATGCGCGAAAGAGGACGCGAGTGTCGAGATCGAGTATAGCCGTGCAACTGCAACTGCATGCCCAGCACAACGACTGCAACCCATTGCACTCCTATCTCAATAACACAATCAGGATTTAAAAAACTCCAACACGAAATTATAGCATCTGCTTCTACAGATACATCTTTGCAGTGCTTTTTTTTTGTTTTATAAATGAGCACGATCACTCGAATGAATTGAAAACCTTTCAAATTGATAATGTTGTGCACCACATTCTGCTCCAAAAAGGCGATAGCATTATTGGTAAGACTTGCCTTATCTGAAGTGAATATAAATAGTACACATAGTACACAAAGGTATCCATCAAATATTATGTTTGCAGATTTACAATTTATACATTTGAATTTGATGTTCAAATACACCTGCACATACAATGAAGTATTTTCATCTTTGCTGTATATTATACAGCTTATAACTTTTGCATATATATAACGTAAATAAACATACATACATATATGGATGTCCCAAGAATATATGGAGAAAAATTTGTTTGCAAATTTTGATGTACATACATGAGGTTTACGCCGAGGTGACAGGTAATAAGGTCAATGGAAATAAGGTCAATTGACTTTATTTCCCACCCTGGTGCGAAATAAAGTCAATTGACATTATTACCTTTTCAAAAGCGAAATAAAGTCAACAAAAATTTGGAAATAAAGTCATTGACGCTATTTCCTCATTCAAATGGAAATAGCGTCAACAATGCTTAAAGTATGTCGATTCATAGAAACAAATGTTGTTCTTACAATAAACATTGCCCCGTAAGTGTTGTTTTTTAACAGATGAAAAAGGCTTTTGCCAAATCCTCAGTGTTGTGATATTAATCCACACACAATCATGAACTACCTCCAATTGATTCTATTAAAAAAAGAATTTAAATTACGAATATGTAAACGCCTGCGCACAGCTGGAATACGAGAAATATTTGAAGAAAGAGTGGAGAAATGATCCATAACTTGCAAAACATTTTTCGTTTCTACAAAAATAAAGCGAACACTATTAAATTGAAGATACAGTACATGTCCAAAAACCCCGGAGGAGCACTGAAAGAATTCTGTGTTTTAAATTAGCATATTTTGAACGAATTCGGAATGTCTAAGGTGGAAAAGAACCCAACCTTTCTATAAGGAAACAATTACAGAAAAAGAATTTTCTTACACTGTATTTATGTATCCGCCAGCAGTCATTTAAAAGCAGCTAAGGAGAACGACGACACTATTTATTAGATGGCACATTCAACGAGCCAATGTGCCAAATGCGGGTATAAACAATTATTGATTATTTAATATCGGAACCGAGATCATATAAGTTTATTGATTGGTTTTCACACACTTTTGAAACACAAATTATATGCTTTTTTACTGCAGACAAGTTGTTGCCTCAAAACACAGCAGAAATCTTCCATTCAGGGCTGCCAACTCTCCTTAGTTATGAGGTGCCATATTGAGTATAAAGAAAGTGCCAAAATGTGCCAAATAGAAAAATAAAAGTGCCAAAAAAGGTGTAATTCCTTTTAATCATTCACATTTAGCAATAGAATAAAGCCACATTTTCAAAACAAAAGTGCAATGATAAAATAAGATAAACCAGTTGAACAGCCTTTATAAATTAGAAAATTTTAGTTGAGAAAAAGAAGTGCACGCAAAGAATTTCACAAAAATGTATTGAAATGTTATTTTTTTTACAAAAGTGCCATTTTGGCATTTAGTGCCAAATTGAAAAATTAAGTGCCATTTGAAGTAAAATAGGAACAAATGGCACGGTTTGAGCCTAGTTGGCATCCCTGCTTCCAATAACTTACAAATATAAAAGTGTGAAATATCGAGGGCTTGAATTCATTAATACCCTCTATCTGCAATTTGCACAAAAACTAATTTGTGATTTTAGAAACCATCTGGGACTTATTACCTGTCGTTATATAAGGTAGCATTAATATCACTGATGACAGTTAAAGCTTAGGTGGATTTTTATATCAGAATCTCATCTTTGTGAAAAGTGTGCAGATAGGGGGTATTATTGAATATAAGCCCTCGATGTTTAAAATATATAAACATTTTATTTCAACGTATACAAAAAATAAATCTACCTGCGTTACAGCACGTCGGGAGACGGGGAAGGGGGGCCGGGGGGGGCCGCGGCGTAGCGTGACGTGGTGTGCGCGCCGTTCGCGCGGGGTACGCGGGCGCGAGCGCGAGCGCGACGCGCGCGACGCGCGCGGTGTGGCGCGCTGACGCGGGCCGCCGCGAAGCTAAGCAAATTTAATGTTTTAAAGAGAAATAATGTCAATTGATTTTATTTCGTTTTTAAAAAGGTAATAATGTCAATTGACTTTATTTCGCACCAGGGTGGGAAATAAAGTCAATTGACCTTATTTCCGTTGATCTTATTACCTGTCACCTACGCCGACAGGCTTTGCGGCGGCGGCGTGGTCAACTTCAAAAATAATCGGCGGCGGCGGCGACGCCGGCGCGTCTGGAAACGCCGGCTCTACTGCCCATAAGAGCGATGAGGCTACTAATCTTATCATGTCATCTCGCCAGCGTTAGGCATTCGCCATGTCAATTCAGATTATAATTCTACTTATTTCATTATTAAATTAGTTTTACTTCCTACATGAATTAAAATTTTGAGTGCCTGGCGCTGATGGATGGGCGAACAGAAGAGGGTCTAACGCAAAGAAAGTTACTTGTGAAAATTGGGCCAACAACATCTCAAGTGACAGTGAATGCATGGTCGGGCATACCACAGGGCACGCATTGTGGACCACTCTTGTTTTTTCGATTTATAAACGACTTGCCTAACTGTTTTAATTTTGCAAACTGCCTGATGTTTGCAGTTGGTTTTAAGCTTTTTTCAGTTGTGCGTGATCTCTCAGATTGTAATCGTCTTTAGCTCGATCTAGATCAATTTCAGCAGTACAGTAATGTACACCATTAAACTGTTTGAACCTAAATATAGGTAGATGTTATGTAGTTACGTTCTCGAAGCAGTCTAGTAGTGACATACCTTTTGACTATAAATTAGATGGTTGCATTATAAATCAGAGCACTGAAATAAAAAATTTAGGCATTATTTTTGACTCCAAACTCGCGTTTACAAAACACGTTAACTATATTGTATCTAAATCGTTCTCAATGATAGGCTTTATTTATAACGCGTAATACTCAAGAGTTCAGAGATCCAGTAACTTTAATATCCCTTTATACATATATATTTAGTAAGAAGCCGTCTGGAATACTGTTCTATAATATGGAGTCCATATTATGAAGTGCACTCGATCAAAGTAGAAAGAGTTCAAAAGATTTTCACCAAATTCGCTATTTGCAAGTTGCCCTGGCAAGGTTATGTTCCTCCCTATATTGGCAGACGGAAATTGCTGGGTCTCCAGTCTTTGAAAGAAAGAAGATATTACTTCTCCATTATATTTATTTATAAAATAATCAATGGGCATATAAATTGCGCTTATTTAACAAATTTGCTCGTATTATATAATCCCCCGCATAATTTAAGAAACAAAAGGCTATTGGTTGGTGCTCTGCATACCACGAATTATGCCAAAAATGAACCAATTGCTAGATGCATTTAATTGTGCAATACATATTCTATTGTTATCGATTTTTACTTAAGTATTTATAGATTTAAGAGTAATTTGTTTACAATATTCAACTAGAGTCTTCACAAGTCTGTAAGAAACTAGTTCTGTATTTTCCAACAGTTTTACCCATCAACTCCCAGCAGAACAGGCCTTTTTGACCCACTGTTTAAAAAATGACTTATAGATGGTTAAAATTTCCACTAAAATATTAAGCGCCAAAACTTTCCTAAGGATAACCGAAAGTAATAAAAAATACTACTAATTTCCACCAAGAAGGTGGAACTTTAACTCTGTGTAGAAAACATTGCGATGCGATGGAGCAAAACCTTTCTGGGGTTGGCCCACCACTTGTGAATGCTAACATAGTTTTCACACAGCCAGCTGGAACTTGTATACGTCTGTAGGACCCCAGAATAATATGGCTTACTTATTTAAAATCTGTTTAAAAAATATTCAACTCTTTATTAAAGAAAAAATACACAAGAATATCAATTTGTTTTTGTTTTATCTCCAATAATCGAGGAGTTAGAGGCAATAAGGGCACTTCTGTTAAAACTGCTTTCTGAGATTTTATCGTTAAAGTTTTTTGGTGTGTAACAACTTTCTTGTTGTTGTAGTAATATGTAAAAAAGGAATATTGTTGTGGTATTGAAAAAAAATTTTATATATTCTGGAGTAGTAGTTTAAAATTCCTTAGGCGCCGAACGCCGCGCCGCCGCCGCCGCGCCGATATTTTCCTAACTCGGCGGCGGCGCGTTAGTAATGACAAAAAACGGCGGCGGCGGTGGCGTGGCTCGGCGGCGTATACCTCTAGTACATACCCCTATTTATTTGTGCTTTTCAGCCTAAATAAGTGTATATATGAAGTTTTATGGCCATAGGATAACGATAGCCCGTGCCGACTTTTAGTTGAAGTTTTAGGTAATAACTTGAATTAATCGTGCTTCAAAACTTTGGTCATGCGAAAAATTCGATATGTTTCCCATATTTTAGCGCATTTCTAGTACATCTGCATCTTTAAGTTTTTAATAGGTTGACAGGATTTCTCCCAAGGATATCGAAAAAATTAATTAAACTAAACTATCCTTCGATATCCTTATATTTATTAATAGGATTTAAATTAAGCTAAGATTATTGAAAATGCATTCAAAATTAAAAATGTTGAAGGATAATATTTTTAAAGGATATTTTTGATATGTTCCAAAAGGATAATTAAAAAAAAATATATAATTAATCTTGTTTTGAATTTTTATTTGATACCTACATTTCTATATTTTGTGTAAATTTTTGGAAATATATTATACATAATATAAGGTCCCTTGAAAAAAATCCTGACTACTCGGTAAAAAACTAAAAACGCAGATTTACTAAATATTATACCCTAATACTGTATGGAGTATAGTAATACCGTCTTATACAGAAGTAAAATGAGTAAGTTAAAAAAAAACACGCAAGTCGGCTTGGGTTTCCGTGGTCCGAATTGCATACAATTTTATTTGGGTAGTATTTAAGACAAAACCAACAAAATGAGGGGGTATACGTTATGTGACCAACCGTGCTTCTTTCGGAAGTATAGTACTTCTTTTTTCGCTATTGTACTTCGTACATCGAAGTGCAGTCAAATGTACTTCTTTGCGATATTTTGTAACACAGGAGGGAGATTCTGTAACCAGTTAGCGACAATTTTCGGATCGCTAGGATATAAATGTTTTTGCGTCAAAAAGTACAATAGCGATTGGAAAATTGCCGCTAACTGGTTACAGAATCTCCTCCCAGGTCCTGTACTTCACCGATCTTTTGGACGATCGTCACATGGCCTGGGCGATAAATTCGTTCAAACCATTCAAGTCGCTGGGGACCGATGGCATCATACCTGCGAAGATGCAAAAGGTTCTTAAGGTGTCGTGCAATTGGTTTGATCCTATTTATGCGAACTGCGTGAGGACCGGGTACATCCCCAAGATTTGGAGGGTAGTCAGTTTTGCGTTCATCCCGAAGGCCGGAAAATGCTCTTATGTTTCCCCTAGGGAACGCTAGAGAGACTGATAGACCTGTACATAAGAAATGCGATTCCAGGCGACTGTCTTTCAAGAGCTCAATATGCTTATTGCAAGAAAATATCGGTGAATACCGCGCTCCACACATTGCAAAGTGCTCAGAGGAAGCCTTCACGCATGAAGATTATCAGTAGGGGTGCTATCGAAGGAGCCTTTAACAATGTCACTCCAGAGGCAATAGTCAAGTATATTCACAGTCTAAGAGTTGAAGCCAACCTAATAAGCTTACTTCGTGACAGAACTGTCGCGGCGGTTTGGGGGAGCATCTGCACTCAGTGCAGAGCCAATAGGACCACACCACGAGGTGGTGTTCTCTCTCCCCTGCTCTGGATTGCGGTTGTAAACAACCTTGTAGAGGAACTGGAAAAAGTGGGCTGTCGGGTGATCGCGTAATCTGTAGTAATTCAGGTTACTATGTATACTCACATAATAAGTGAACATTTGTATTTGAACTTTTTTATTTTGTAGTATTATATAAATGCAGAAGATATTATGCTATCACTTAAGGGTCACACCGTTTTTATGTGATCTAAAACGATCACATTCGGCATTACGCCTATTGTCTATAGGTACATTCTGCAATAAATGCGACGATGAATTTCAAGATTAGCATTATTTTGATTTCATACTCAAAATCAAGGAATGAAACCGATTGAAAATAACGTTCCGGTTTCGATTGCGGTTCTGCAAAGTGTTTCGGATTTGGTTTTGGTTCCGTTCTTCAAAATTTGTTTCGGTTTCGTTCCGGTTTTGGTTTTGGAATAAAAAAACAAGTTTGACAAAAAAAAAAAATATTCTTTAGCGAAATATTGCTGATTTTGGTTAAATAAATCATTTATTTCGATTTTTTTTGTTTGAGATAAATCGAATTTGTTGAAAGTGAAGTAAAACCAAGTAAAATAAAGTGACGAAGTGAAGGCTTCTAAAGTGAAGAGAAAAACTTCAATTGAAGTGACAGCGGCAGCATTGCTACCGCCTTGTATAAAAAATTCGCCTTAAATTGCAGCACACTTATCAGTGTTGCCATAAGTCACGATATATAAGTATTAAAAGGAAGGCTATCCCCATACTAGTCAATAAATTTGGCATGCAAGTCATTTTTTGTGAAACGGCACGTTTATGCTACTGATGAATAAAATTTTGGTTGCCACATAGATCCTGCAGCTGATTTTTATAATTCTCTGGAAACTGATTGAAATCTGTGCTTGAAACGATGTCGTTTTGAAAAAACGAAACGGTTTCAAACAGTTACGGTTTCGGTTTCATTCCTTGCTCAAAATAATGCATCATGGTTTTCTATACAACGCCCGTAATATAATAGGCGGCATACACAGTGCGTCTGACTCGTGAGTCGGTTTGGATGTGTTTGTGAAAATAAATATGAGTTAGTTACATCAACATGACTCCCGTCATGACTCTGAAAGCGCATACAGTCAACGACGTAGCGTAGACGTAGGTTGACGCAGACACGATCTAGCTTATGAGATTCGCGTGTTAACGAAAACTCACCACCGTATGGCGGTGACGTTGCCGTTGCTTCTCTCTCTCTCTCTATCAACAGTACATTTTATATGCTGCTACGTACGTCAACCTACGTTTACGCTACGTCGTGGACTAACTGAGCTTTGAATGATCCAACTGTGTGTAGTCGTCGAAGGCGAGTCAACACGTACACAAATGACTCGCGAGTCAGATGCATCGTGTATGCCGCGTATAAGCGTTGTTCATTGTCATGCACTAACGGCTGATAAATATTGTGAAAGAAAACAACAAGAGTTTTTGAACTCAAACTGAAATCGAAATTGACATTACATGTTTTATTTTATTTCTTCAAGAAGATACACATAGGTCTTAACAAAATATGATAATATAATAATATAAGGTTCTAACAATTGAAGATGCCTATACGTAACGAAAATTGCGAGGGAGTCATATAATGTATGCTCGAACGAAAAGTTGATTACTAAAATGAGTATTTATTTGTTTATAAGGTTTGCGCACGGTGAAATTAGTGCACGCATTTTTTTACCTGTAACATTTTTCAAATGCAAAATTTTATTCTTTTTTTCAACTCAAGATACCTTTGATAAATGTACAAAAATTAGCATGCAAAGTTTTAAGGCATTCAGATAAGTTTTGGTTTCGAAATGAGTAAAGAAATAAAATAGCGTGAAGACATTGTTAGATTTTTTAAGGAAAATTCCAATAGGCTTTTCGAAATCATCTCTAAAACAGCAAACGTGTCAAGGAAGACATCTAGCTGTTAACAAGAAAAAAGGAACGAATGAAGCCAAGAACATTGTAGCACTTTTTTAGAAAAATCCAAATATATCGGGAAGAAAAGTAGCGGAAAAAGTACAGTGCACTCAAGCGTTCGATAGATAATACATTTTTTTTTTGTGTTTTTGTGGGCCTCTGTATAATTTAAGTTCTCAACTTAAAACGGCGCTGGAGTCGAATAATTACTATAAACGTATATCAATTGTGAATAAATATTGATGAATTCCTTAGCCACACTGCTCCAAAAATCTGAAAGTCCTGTACATACATAATATAAATTCAAGGCCGTATTTAAGAAAAGTCGCCTAACTTCGACAATTGTCAGTGATGGTCAAAACTTAAAAAAATTAACTTAACAAAAAAAATTATTTTTATTTGCCTAACGAAAACTTCCAACAATCCCAGTCTGACAATAGATTATTATGCATCCTCTTAAAGGCCTATAAATCCTCTTCTCACAATATGTTCGATCTTTAAAATTGAATGAAAACTAGTCATTCAAAAAATGATGAATCTAAAAAACCGTACTTAGTGTTGTAAAATGACAAGTTGCGACCTCTAAATGACTTTTGAAAAAAATAGGCAATAATATTTCTCATAAAAAGGAAGGTAATTGGGGGGGTAGAATCTTCAAGGAATATTAAAAAAAAAAAAAAACATTTTCGATGGCCTTCTAATGTGTATTACTATATTGTATAAGGGAAAAAGCTAAAACCCCGTAATTTAAATATAACATGGACCATTTCCTAGTACCAACGGCTTTTGAAAATTGAAAAGAAGGCCAAAAAGGTCACAACCCTACTGTTTAGTTTTTCGCTAGTGCGCAGCCACTTTTTCAAAGCACTTAATTTCTGCCGCATAAACGAAGTATTATATAGTAAAATAAGAAACGAAGAAATTTACAGGCGATGGGATCTGTCATATCACTTGACAAATTTTTCTCGAACCATACCTTTTGCCTATTTACAAAATGTTATGCCCAGTTTTACCAATCAATTTTAAATTTGTCAGACCGTTGTAATTTAAAATGACAAAATTTTTTAGGAGATTGTGCCATTTTAAAATTTTATTTTTGATACATTTTAAAATTGATTGGTGAAACCGGGCGTTAGTGTTATATCTCAACATATGTAAGAAATCTTTCGATAGTATCGAATATTTTGCACTATCACTATCGAAACAATCGAATTGATACACCACCGATCGTTTTCCAACACTAATGCGAGTCCACCGAACCTCAGTGAGCTCAGGCCTATTTGACGGTATTGGGCTCTGGTAACAAGAGTTATGAGGGGTACAAAAGAGGTTGCTAAAACAACTAAAATTAAAAAAAAATGATTTTTCCAACAACAAAAATTACTGAATACACCTTTACAGTGTACGGCAAAATTTGAGGTATTTCGGTAAAAGTTAAATTTGCTTATTAAAAACCACTTATTTATAGTAAATGTAAACATGAACTGCATTTCTGTTAATAAAATGTGTTTTTATTTTAATTCATCAAGTATTTTAAAAGTAATTGGTATTGTTTTGTACACTAATTTCATTGTGCGCAAACCTCAGCACACTGGGAGAAAAGAAAAAAAACGTATTAAGGAAAGAGTGTTTCGAAAAATGTTTAAAATACGGGAATATCTTCGATAATTTTTTCAGCAATTTCCTGGGATCTAAAAATAAATACGTTGAAATGCAATGATCTTTTATTTTCTTCAGCGTCCTTGTCCCACAACTTGCAAATCTCTATAAACCGATGGTTCGTACTCTCACCTTGCCCTGCTCCACCCATTGTGATATGATCGCGATTTATGTCAATATTACCAGTGGCATCTGTTTCTCTTTTTCGGATTGGATGACACCTATAATGATCAGGGCGATGAGGATACATCGCCACTCCGATTTCGTATCGGTATTTAGATAGATCTTCTCCATTTTCGATGAGTTCTTCTTTATTGAAAATCAAATCATGATGGACTTCAGTATTTGGATCTTCATAAAAACGGAAGTCGCAAATGCCATTTTCGCTCACATGACTATACAATTTATGTTGTTGATATCCTGCACGAAAATCAAATAAATCGCACCGGTATGCATAACCAGGTTGATGATTATCCCATTTTACATTTATAATGACTGGCGTATTGTTTAATGCTATGACGACGTTTGTCCAGGGTACGGCTCGGTTGTTGGTTGACCGAACATCTTTCATCGGTATAAGAATACTGTCTTTTGGCGAGCGAGTAAATACTTTGACTGTTAAATAATTACCATGGAATGCATCGGTTCGCGATCCGGTGAAAGCTGGTTTTTTTGTTTCGGAAACGTCAACGTAGTATAATCTTCGAATTTGCGACGATTCAATTTTATAAGAATAAGATTCTATAGGCAACAATTTTTCTTGGTTGTACGGTGCCACTAATTGACTACTCACTAAATGAGCACTTGGTACTTTATTGAGTTCCGCATATCTATCTCTAGCTAGCCAATTTTGTGCTAAATCGTCGCTAGCATTTGGGAACAATGGATTTATGGGTAAATTCAATTTATCTTTCAAATTAGGACAGGCGCTCGGTTTCGTTATCCAATATCGCAAATTACTTAGTGGCATAAGCATGTTCACTCGCACTTGATGACTTGACAAAAGCCACGTGATATCTAATGCGGTTCTATTATCGATCAATTTATTGTATGCTTTGATACCACCGTTTCTCACAATATTTTGATAAGGTATATTCATCTCTTGAGAACGAGGGATCGCGTGATCTTCCTTAGTCACAAAATATATATTGGCACAATTTTCGTTACCATAATATTCCGGTAAAGCATCCATCAACTTGTCGCGCAAGGTGTTTATCATTGCGCTGTTCTTCAAAATGATTATTTTGCATTGATCTTCGGAAATGCAAACTTCGATCGAAGATTTTTCATTTTTGGTGATAATTTCATTACACTCTCTTGTTTTCACTAACAGTTCTTCCTCTTCTGATCGCTCGATAACACGGCCGTTGTGTTTGAAAATGTCGTTTGACGAAAGTTGCAGAACCGTACGCGCTTCATCATAAGTAACCTTTTTTGTGACGAAAGTCCTATTATCGGTTTTGCTATTTTTTACGAAACAAATTTCCACGGACGCGTAAGTATTGTCAAATAATGTACTGACGAAGAATGCCAATAACATAAAAGATAGTAACGAAAACTTGAATTTCATTGCGAACGATTGAATTGTGACTCGACTGATTGAATTGAAAATCGAATCTGCCTAAATGGTCACAGTGCAGTAAATTTAAATCCAGCGAGCAATTTTTCAGTGCAATATGTTAAGTTACGCTCACAGTTAACGGATGTCGTCGTGTCGTTGAGAAGTTTGATTTTTTCAAGGAAATCGCGAAACAAGTATATAGTTTTGCGCGTTTTATTTTTATCATCGTTCAGAGTTAAATTTTTATATGAACACGATTCTACGCTGAGCCAGAGATGGAAAAGTAGGTACAATTGTACCTTTTTCCGACTTTTTGGAACCAAAACTTACATTCGGTACACTGAGCTCATATTTAAGACTACGTTGCTCGCGAAAAAAATTTAAGAAAATGTTTGTAAGCAAGGAGAAATGGCAACTCATATATCAATGTGAATATGTCATTGTGGCAACAAGAAATCTTTGCAAAGTGGCTAAGTACCTTTACTAAATTATTTGCGAACAGTGAAGAATTCCTCACCTTTTGAGGGATTTCTGGCAAAGTGGTTAAACTGCATGTTTCAATTGTGAATGAGTTGAAAGTGCGGAGTATCTGTAATCTGAATGTACTCCATTTATTCTTGCAACGATGGATAAGTACTTAAGTCAAATTTTGAGTAAAATTTTAGCTCAAGTTCGGCTGCCCACGAAGTACCACATAAGGTTTTGTATCAAAGGCCTGGTTTACAAAATAGACCCAAATGCGTTATGTACGCAGTGCAATCTTGGCCAAACAGAAGGCCTCGAGCATTTGCTCTTCAAGTACCCAACTTATTATTTCTTCAGGGACTACTACCCAGGACCACTTCTAAAATAGTTTGAAAGCAATTGACCGACCAATTTACAGTCCGCATGGTGTAGCTCTGTATTGTTAACTGTTTGAATGAATGGTACCGAAATTATACCCCTTTTTTCAAAAACTATTTAGAGGTCGCTCAAAGCACACAAAGTTTTCCATGTATTTTATATGGGGAAACCCCAGTTTTCTTAGAAATGGTTTAGAATTTTCGAAAATCAATATTTTTTGATCGGAAATTGTTGCTTCTCTTTAAGACACTGCCAATCATAATACCCAATTGTTAATTTTACCACTTCCAATAATAGCGATTTTTTATGGGTCCCCCCAATTGTATTTTTTGAGGGATTTAGGGGTCCTATAAGAAATAGTTAACAACAAAAAAGTTTCCCGATCGAAAAATATTGATTTTCAAAATGTCTATACAATTTCTACGAAAACATGTTTACCCCCATATAAAATAAATGGAAAACTTTGAGTGCTTTGAGCGACCCCTAAATATTTTTTGATTTCCAAATAAGAACAATTTTTTGGTATAGTACAATGCTAGACAGTGGGAGCATTAGAACTCCGACTTCCGAGCTACTTTTTAGGTACACTTGACTGCAAAAATGTACAATTCTATTGTCAAATTAGGTACAATTTGAAATTTAGATTGTCCATCCCTGAGCTGAGCACAGGGCGTAGGTTATTCCGAATATCGCGTTGTTTTTTTTTTTTTTTAAGATAATTTGAATGCTGCTGCTGCTAGACGAATGAAACGAACTCAAAAATTAAAATATTATAAATAAACGAACGTTCGGCTAACAGCACACAGTATCGTTTTGTCAAGCGGCTAAACTTGTTTCTATCTACTATTTGAAAATTAGTGCGGGTGAAAACTTTATGACAAAATGGTTTTGATTAACTTTTCCTTCATTTTCATGGTTATTACACTCTTCTTCAATGGTGCGTATCGTTATTTATTGTATCGATATTAACAGAGTTTCGGAGCGGAGCAAAGGAGCAAAGGATTTTGGCTGGAGCAAAGAGCTAAAAAATTCATTTGCTCCTTAGCTCCTTAAAGGAATTTAAATTTACTTAATTTTTTATTTTTGTCACTGAAAACAATCGTCTTGAATAAATTGTCATTTTATTTTTGCTTGGAAATACTGTTCACCGCACAATGCGCAGCAGTCAGGGATAATTGCCACGTCGATTTGAACGGCGATGAAAAACCAATGACTTCCCAACCAGCAGAGATACGTTAATTTTGTCGACAGTGCGGCCTCGTGCAGTTTTACATATCCGGAAACGAACAGAAAATAACCACAATTTTCATTCATTTACGTATCCAAAAACGTTCCAAAAGTGCGATTTTCCTACCCGGAAACGAACAGAAAACGACTTAAATTTTGTTTTTTTTTTCGGATGAAAAAACATTTGCGAAGTGCAGAAAATAAGTGTATTGAACGAAAATTAATTGCAAGACAAAATATATTGGGATCATACATATATATCTATTTATGTCAACCCATTAAAGTACATGTATTTGTACATATACGGAATCCTGCCCGGAAAAAGGTTAATTTTTTTGGTGGTTAGGGCTCGATAATTAAGTATGTAATTGCATAAATAAGTAAAAAAAGTTTATTGCGAGTGGGAGCGGAGCTCGGAGCGAGATAAAATACCGGAGCGGAGCGATGAAAAAAAATCCTTTGCTCCGAAGCCCTGGAAATTAATGGTGTTTTTCTTGAATAGTTCATATATATATATATATATACATTGATTTTTAACACACTTCAAACAAAGGTGGAGGTTATCAGTTCGTCGGAATATTTTTATGTATGTTACCGCATAACTTTGGACCACGTTAAATGATTTCGATAATTCTTTTTTCATCGGAAAAAGTAGTGCCATACTAATTAAATCGGCTAATTGAATCGTGAAGAAATTAACGATAATCTTAAATTTTTCTATGACAATTGTAGTCGGTTCCGTTTTTTGCTTAAAAATTGCTTGTTACCAATAGAGTTTGGGATTAACGAACCGGAATATAGTTTCTAAGCGTGAAGAACTTCATAGATCCTAAATTTGACCAAGATCAAAGTAGAATTATCCGTGCTACAAAACCTATAAATTTTCGTGTAATTTTAATTTTTCAAAAAAAAACATGCATACGAAGAAAAAAAATCATTGGACGCGTCAATGAAGCCTGATACACAAAATTCTTTCTTCGATGTTAACAAGTCTCATCAAAGACTATTGTACAAACTTGAAGCAAGAGTTGTACTTGGTGAGAATTCTGTATTGATTCTGATTTTTGTATTGAACATTTTCTCCTTTTATATATTTTCTAATTCTAATTTTCTTAACTAACTATATACGTTTGTGTACATAAATATGTGTACATAGTTGTTTTCATATGTATGTGTGAATATTTACATTAGATAAGAAACCGGCGTATTGGTCTTTTGATATTTTTTTTATTATTTGCATGTACGTCGGCTACACACATGCAATTAGTGTTTAGGTACTCTGCAAGAATTTGAGGACCAGGTGGTTCACTGGACCAGGTTGCATACTACTAACTTATTATACTAACCTGGACCACGTCAAATGTAAAAAACTGATATGTGTATTGAACACCGCCTCTTCGTGGCCCATCGGCAATATGAATCGGTTGCCGAATGCGCCATGGTCCAAAAGGAGTAGTTGTCTAGGTGGACCCAGAAGTGGTCAGGTCCAATGACATCGCAATGTTAATGTAACCATATTTTCTCCATATATTTGGACCATTTTAGTTACTAGTGTTGGTTACAACGTAGCGTGGTTCTGTACTAGTATAGTACAGTTTTGCAGGGGTACTTAATGCGATTTCTAATGCGTGTATTTTGTATGTGTATTTGTGTGTGCTTACTTTTGTTTACAGTACATGTGTAGATAAGAGATCAACGCATTGATCTCTTATTTCGGTTGTCTACGTTTTACATTTACAAGCTGAAAATATTGATGTACATTTTCAGCCTGATTCTAAATATTCCCGGGAGTTCTCTTCTTGAGAATTTTATTTTTCTCGAAAAAAAATCCTCCAATTCTAAACATTCGGGAAGTTCATTTTCATCGAAAATTCGGTAGTAGGAAATTCGAACTTTGAAACAGTTATTTCATACATTTTTGACAGTTCTCGCGGGTGCAAATTATTTGAAAAGGTTTTTTATTTTCAGTAAAAGTTTAAATATTTGTGAAAAAACAGGAACAAAGTCCAGAACAATGCACACTATAGCTTTGCCAATGGTTGCAGAGGAAGAAGCGGCTGAATTTGTGGAGCATATTCATTCAGGCACAAAGAGCTGTAAGCTCCGCTCGAGATTTAAGAATTACTATAGAGTAAATAAAGTTGCTTTCCAGTATTTACTAGACGTCCTGGTGTCGCACACGCGGGAAAGGAAAAAGCATTTTGGTGTTTCGGCTATTATTAAACATAGCGCATCTGTACGCTTCTTTACTGAAGGTGGATACCAAACAGGAATCGGGAAAGATGTAGACGTCTCTCTGGCTCAATCAACCTGCCGCAAAGTTCTCGAGGAAGTTCTGGAAGTTTTCGAAACTCATTTATGTCCAAAGTGGATCAAAGTATGTAAGACTGAAGAAAGACGGCAAATATCGCTACAATTTTTTCAGAAGCACAGCGTTCCGAGCGCTGTGAGATGTATTGACGATACGCATGTGCGTATCATTGCACCTTGTCAAAACCAGCATTTATACTATAATAGAAAGGGATACTATAGTTTAAATGTTATGATTTGGCCGAGTTCAACAAAGCACGCCAGTAATTTCTTTTCTGTGCCAACTGACGACAATTGGAAATATCCTTCTCCACATGGTCTTTCCACCTCAGCGGCGGCCTCCTTCTTCCTCTGCTACCACCAGCGAGTTCCGAGTTGAATACTTTCAGAGCTGGAGCGGAACTATGCACTATGTCCATGTAGTTGTAAAGGTCATACAGCTCACTGTTCCATCGTCTGCGGTACTCGCCGTCGCCAACGCGCAAAGGCCCGTAAATCTTTCGCAAAATCTTTCTCTCGAATACTCCAAGAGCCGCCTCATCGGATGTTGTCATTGTCCATGCTTCTGCGCCATATACCAACACGGGCATGATGAGTGACTTACAGAGTGTGGTTTTCGTATGTCGAGAGAGGACCTTACTCCTGAATTACCTGCTTAGTCCAAAGAAATACTTGTTGGCAAGAGTGATTCTGCGCTGGATTTCCATGCTGGCATTATTATCGGTGTTACCGCTGCTTCCCAAGTAAACAAAATTCTCTACCTTCTCGAAATTATAACTGTCAACTGTGAAGTGGGTGCCAAGCCGCGCATGTGCTGACAGTTTGTTTGATGACAGGAGATACTTCGACTGATCCTCGTTTACCACCATATACATTCGCTTTTCTTCCTTATCCAACTTGGAAAAGGCAGAACAGACTTCGCGGTTTTTGTTACCGATGATGTCGATGTCATCGGCATAAGCCAGTAATTGCACGCTCTTGTAGTAAATTGTTCCTGAGCGGTGCTGCAGCTCTTATTATCTTCTCCAATATCAAATTAAAGAAGTCACTTGAAAGGGAGTCGCCCTGTCTGAAACCACGTCTGGTGGCGCACGGATCGGAGAAGTTTTCCCAATTCTGACGGAGCTGGTGGTATTGCTCAAAGTCATTTTACACAGCCGTATCAGTTTGGCTGGGAGGCCAAATTCAGGCATTGCGGCATTTAGGCAGCTCCTTTTAGTGCTGTCGAAAGCGGCGTTAAAGTCGGCAAATAGGTGGTGAGTATCGATCCTTTTCTCGCGGGTCCTTTACAAGAATTGACGTATTGTGAATATTTGATCTATGGTGGATTTGCCAGGTCGGAAACTACACTGATAAGTCCCAATCCGTTCGTTGACGGTGGGCTTAAGTTTTCACACGATATGCTCGATAAGACCTTGTAATCTATGCTTAGAAAGCTGATCCGCGCTAGTTGGCGCGTATGGCTGGATCGCCTTTCTTGTAGATTGGGCAGAGCACACTTAAATTTCAGTCGTCGGGCATGCGCTCATCTGACCATATTCTGCATAAGAGGTGATGTATGCATATTATCAACTTCCCGCCGCCGTACTTGAATAGGTCGGCTGGCAGGCCTTCAGCTCCAGCAGCTTTGTTGTTTTTTAGCCGCGTAATCGCTATTCGTACCTCGTCATAATCAGGCGGTGGGACATCGACTCCATCGTCATCGACTGGGAGCTCGGGTTCGTCTTCTCCACTTTCAGTGCTGCTGCCATTCAACAGGGTGGAAAAGTGTTCCTTTCACAGTTTAAATACGTTCTGGACATCAGTCTCTAGGCCGCCATGGTTGTTCTGGAGTTTGCCCTGGTCTTGAAACCTTCAGTAAGTCTCCTAATTCTCTGATAACATTTTCTGGCATTTTTCCCGTCGGCCAGCATTTTTAGCTCTTCGCACTCGCGTATTTCGGCCTCTCCCTTCTTATTGCGGCAAGTACGTCCCGCCCGTGTTGCCATTTAGGTGCTTTTGGAGCTAGATTTAACTCTCTATTTTTCTTTCTATCGGGTTATAGCTCCTATCTCTATTTTTAGCTCTTTTCAAATTTATGTAGCCCTTTTTAAGCTCTTGAAAGTTTTAGTTGTATTTGGTATATATAAGCCAAAACTTAAGCGTTGATAAAATTCAAAATTTCGAGTTGCAGTGTATCCACCATAAACCCTTGGATCTAGGTTAAAGAATTCAAAAATTAATTAAAAGAAAATGCTTTTTCTGATAGCGCGGATTTTGTTTTATCTCACTAATTTTACCTTTAAGGAGGGCTGGAAGTAAATACGATATACGTGTATCGATAAGATTATAATTCGGTTTTTAGATGGATCGTAGTCTGTTTTATGCAATAAGTAGCTTGAATTCAGTATACTTGCGATTCGACATGACATCCAAAGAAATTAAGAACATGATAATTATGAATATAGATTTGAAAGTTTGTTATGTTGTGCAGTTGAAGGTGGTTTCCGAAGTAAATTTCGAGCCTAGAACTGCGCCAATATGTTGATGTTTTTCGCGGTTAAGTACACGAAAAACAGCTTTAATGGCCACTTTTGTTTGCTAGTACTATTCTTACCCTTCAAAATTCGCTTTCGAGTGATGCTTTACGATTTTTCCTTCAGAAACTATGGCCATTGGAAGTTAGAAAGCATATGTTTGGTTTGGCGATGTTATATATATAACTCTTGAACGAAAAATCGTACATCACCATTCCACAGTGCATTTTGCAGAATTAAAAGCAGTACTAGCAAAATAGGCGAAAAGGCGGAAAATCTTCTTCTTCTGATTTTTTTCGAATACTTTTTTTTAGTAACTTCAAAGTAATAAAAGGCAAGCGAAGAGAGTCAATCATGATGCAAAAAAGTGCTGGTCCTTAAATATAAACTACCCTTTATTGGCATGTTGTGCTTTTTTAATTTTCATTAATTAAAAGGTGTCTCAGGATTAGGTAAATTTTTATGTTTGAGAGAAGGAGATTCGTGTTAATACATATATATGTTGTCCGATACCTTAGAATATGTATGACCCAGATATAATCAAAAATCTGCGAAACCTGAGATAAAAGTGGTTTACCCTTGGTTTCGTTTTCGGCGATTTGGGCCATATATGTATTAAATAATTTCTTCTCTTCTTTTCGTTATAGATATGGCGACTGCCGAATCTCCTGGATATTGTTCGGTTATTACGTCGCAGATTTTCAAGCTTTCCATTTTTGATTTAGAAGACGTCCAAATGAAATCGGCTTTTTATTTGAATGTCACGAAGATTGAAAATGAAACCGTTGGCGAATTTCTTGATTATCTGGAAAATGTAGAACACTTGGCCTTAAGTTCGCATGCTGTATCAGTAAAGTCCATAAATGCATTCAAAGATGCCTCGCCTTACACTACTATACCTTTAATGACACCATTGTGTCAAGCGATCGATGTATCGTATGATCTGTTATACGCTGATCGACAATACACACTATTTGTTGGAACGGTATTGACCCCACGACAAGCATTGATGAGAAGATTTTTAAAAGGTCTTGTCCTTGACGATAACACGGGTCTCTTTGGGATGGGCATTTTGTCGCCAGTTATCTTCGACAAGACCTATCAGCCAGTTGAAGAGTTTCCAACGCCGAGCATTGTTATCGACAAGCAAATCATTGAAACGGTTCGTACAACGGGTTCTACAACATCCAGTAAAAATGAAGTTTCTGCTGAAATTTCAGCAGTCATCGTGTCAGTGAGCGCAAAATATTCCAAACAGAAAAGTTCTACGTCCAAAAGTTCAAGTAAGACAAGAAACGCCGTCGTGTCACTATTAAACAAGAAACGAGAATTATTCATTGACGAAAATAGAATTGATTTGAATCCGGCATTCATCAAAACACTTTACGACATCGTTGACAATGTTAATTTACCCCAACTCACTCGTACAGAACTTGTCATCGATTTATTGAACCGTTACGGATGGTACATCCCAAATCAGTTCACTCTTGGTGGGCGATTGGACGTTGTTAAGTCAGTGAGTGAATCAAGTGCTTCTAATGAAAATAAAGAGCTGGAAGGATTGGAGTCGAAACTTAGTGCGGCATATGGTGCATATAGTGCAGGTATAGGCGCTTCTTCTCAACAGGGCTCAAGCTCGGAAAACACCAACTCCATTTTCACATCAAATGAACGTATTACATCGACAGTAGATCAGGCGATGGATATATCGTCTTTTATGAAAAACGTTCAAATCAAAGAAAATTGGCGGATCATCGCATTGCAGAATATCATACCCACATGTAAATTTTTATTGAATAAACATAGTGGTTTGTTTGCTGAAATTAGACGATTGATAATAAGCGACGCACATCGTAAACGCATCCGTAATTTGCAACCCAACATAGATATGTTGCATTACGTGAACGATATATGGGGCGCATACGATCAGCCATTTTGAACAAATCAGATATAAATAAAATTTCACAAAGTAACTATTCAATCGCTTCAAAAAAATTGCTAAACAGAATTTACGGTAATTATTAATTCAATTAGATTTTTCAATTTAGATTTTAATCAAAATAACGATGGAACTTAATATTAACAGTAACATATACTTTTTGCGCATTTATTGTTAAAGCATTATATTTGAACATACTGCATTTGTTATATATGTACATATAAATAAAAATATGAAAGAAATAGCTGCATTCTGTGATCAGACCATAGTACAGTTTCCTAAGTAAAAACACTGTCAGCTGATTGCCAAAAAATTCCTACAGCTGAGGTCACCTGTTTTTTTGGCCTTTGCTCTTATCTTTTACAATTTCTTTCATTTCTATTACGATTTCTTCCATTTCTATTATCTACAATTTATTTAAAATACACTAACACACTAAACCAAAAGCACCAATACACTAACCAAAACCACACCTACAGCCTGCCGGTAAGAAGAGTTCATTACTTGTGGAACTGTACGATGGATTAGACTACACAGAAATATGTTAAAAACGTACATCTGTTGGAAAATAAATATACAAAAACTTCAAATACATGATATTGAATCCCAAACGAACCGTAATCGCCTATGCCAAAAAATCAACATTGCGAAACTCAAACTGTCAAGATGAGGGCGAGCAAAAAATATGGCCGAGATTTGTCTATTCAACCGAGCAGAACAGTGTTAGTGTGTTCAAACAGGACAATTAGCTGAGGCAAAAAATAGCCGTTTTTAGCCGATTTTGCTATTTGCAATATTTTCTCAAAATTTTTATACATAAGTTCCCATTTTTACAAATTTAGTGGCCCAAAATCTGTTAGAAATGGTTAGCCATTCCTCGGAGAAATTTTTCATGTCGAACTGTGTTACATATCGATGGCTGAGTGGAAGATCGACCTACTTATCTCGGCAGCCAGTTCAAAAACGCCCTACTTCAGAGTTTGATTGAAAAACGCCCGATTTCAGAATTTTATTGAAAAACACCCTATTTCAGAATTTGGTTGAATAACACCCTATCTCAGAGTTCGGTTCAAAAACGACCTATCTCAAACAAAAATACATTGAAAATAAGCTAAGATAGGGCGTTTTTGAATCGGCAGCTGAGATAGGGCGTTCTTCAACTAAATTCTGAGATAGAGCGTTTTTCAATCAAATTCTTAAGTAGGGCGTTCTTGAAAAGTTTTCTGAGATAGAGCGTTGTTCAAAAATTTTCGAACTGGCTTTCGAGATAGGTCGATCTTCCACTCAGCGATATGTACATATATACAATTGAAATACATTTTTTTCTAATCCGACAAGTCTTCAAATACTGGGCCGATTTCAATGATTTTTATTTTAAGCACATATACAGTGACTGAATATAAACTGGAACGTAACATTTTAGCAGGTTTTGGCTATTTTTCTTTAGTTAATTTAGTATTTATTCTATTTATGAAAATATAGCTGATTACTTAAAAAGAAAAAACATTTGAATCAAAACTTCATACCTTGTGAAAATATTATGAAAATGTGGCAAATTTTCACCAAAATTTTCAAGTTTTTGATCAGCATCTTTAGAAATTCAACATTTTAGTATAATAAAGTAAAAATTTAAAGTACCTAGCACTTACCGCGGATTTTTGGCAATTTTTTTTTTGTTGACGGTGTTTCGCATTTTTTTTTTCATATAAAAAACTTGTCGAACATACTTTGTATGGCAAAAAATTGTAACATCGTCATTAAAAATATCCCAAAAATCAGCAGTAAGACCTTGCTAGTTTAAATTTTCACCTCATTAAACTCGAATTTAATAGACTTCAAAACTGCATTATATAATTTTTTCTAAAGCTGCTGACTAAAAAGTTAAAATTTTGTTGGAATTGTGCAGAAATTTCATAATTTTTGCACAAAGTCCGAAACTTGGATTTATATGGTGTTTGTTAAGTAATCAGCTATATTTTCATAAAGAATAATAAACAATTAGCAAACTAAAGAAAAATAGTCAAAACTTGCTAAAATTTCGCGGTTATATACATTTGGGTAATTGTTTTTTTTTTTTAAAGAATTAATATATATGCATCTGGAGGCCAAGCCCTTTCATTTGACACCTAATTTTTTTAATCTAACGAACAGCCCAAATTTTTTAATTTTTCGCAAAGGTTGCAACCCTCTTGGAAAAATAAAACCTGACTGCATATCTGAAGGCCAAGCCTTTTCATTTGACGCCTCTTTTTTTTAATTGAATGAACTGTGCAAATATAAAGTAATTAACGAAAATTGCCCTCGCGTATTACACATACATAATTTTTACATAGGTGGCAACCCCACTGAAACAAAAAATAAAAACTTATTTCACATGGAGATACCATATCCTTTTACTTGGTGCCTCAGGTTTTAGTCCCACAAACGGTGAAGATCTTAAAATTCTTAAAAAGTGGCAACCCTACTCAAAAAGTAATACATTATTGTACATCTAAACGCCGAGCCCTTTTATTTGACACCTCATTTCTTGTAATCCAACGAACAGAGCGGATCTTATAATATTTTAGACAGGTGGCAACCCTATAGGAATTTAAAGTACCTACTAACGATAATATTCCTATCGATACAGATTATACCTAAAAAATCTCGTCTAAATGCGTTCAGTAGTTTTTGAGATTAGCGTGTATGTGCTATCTAAAGATGATAGTAATTTTTAAATAGGGGGCAACCCCGCTCAAAAAATTAAAGTTTTTGTACATGCGGAGGCCATGCCCTTTCTTTTGATATTTAATTTTGTAATCCAACGAACGGTGAAAGTCTTATTACTTTTTATTAGGTGTCAACCCTACTCAGAAAAATAATCCGTTATTGCACATTTAGAAGCCAAATCTTTATGTTTGACTGCGACGGTGCATAACTGATGCCTACACTTATTATGATTGTATATAGTAATTTTATCAACAGGTGGCAACCCTATTTAAAAAATAAAACATTTGTGCTTTTCTAGAGACCCATCCCATTCATTTGACACCTCATCTTTTGTAATCCAGCGAACCTTGCGGATCTTATAGTTTTTTAGACAGGTGGCAACCCAATCAAAATTCTAAATTAAAATGGTCACTCTCCTATAGATACAAAGTATATTGGAGAAAATCTCGGCAAAAGCCGTTCAGTAGTTTTCGATATTATCGCGTACAAAGAATCTCGACTTTCCTTTATATGTATGTATAGATGTGCATGTCCAATTAGAGATATTAAAAAATACATACTGTGGTCCAAAAAATTTAACCGAACCACTTTTTTCCAAGTTTCTACATATTATTTTCTATTTGTTATTTAATTTTGGTTTTTTTTACAAAATATAGTTAATTCTTTAACAAAACCCGTGTAAATCCAAGTTTCCAAATTTGTGCAATATTAGAAAAAAATTGAACAATTTTTCGTACAAATTTCGAGCTTTTTTAAAAATTCTAAAAAATCAATCGAAGTTTTATCCATTTAAAACTCTATAGAAATAGATTTCTATAGAAAAATTTCAACACATTTATTTTCGTGTTTGGGATAAGAAAAATATTTGCGACACGATTTGCACCAAATTTTGGTAAATACCCAATCGTATGACACTGCCTTTAAACTCTTGTATTTATACGGATGTTGTTAAAGAATGAACTATAACTAACTAACCAAAATTAAATAGCAACAAAAATAATATTTTAAAACTTGTGAAAATTTTTTGCAGCTATAATTTTTTCAACTACTGTACATTAGACTGCATCACCAAAAAAAGACTTCTACCAAAATACTTCGGAAAAATATTAACACGTTCGCTACCACCCGTCACATATATGTGTCAGCTGGGTTTTCACGTGTGTAACGCCGGTTTAACTTAATTAAATTATACCTCCATTCACCGCAGTCTGCGATAGCGGGTTGTTGGATACAGTATGGTCTATAGGAAGGTCTGGCACACGTTTGTGACAACTGGTCTCGAGATCACAGCTACCTGCAAAGTAAAAGGTTATGTTTATTTACAGTGCACGTGGGAAAGTTTTTACCGACTTTAAGAGAGAAAATATTAGCTTCATAGTGAAATAAAAACACAGAAGACGGTAAGGGCATACATATATTTAGGCTTGTTTGAACATAATAAATTTTAACATAACGGCCAAGTAATTGACCTATGTATTTAGTCATGTTTCAGAAAATTTCACGCCCAAAACAAGCCATAATGCTGCTGTGTTTTAACCTAGACTTAAGTTTATGTAAGCTTTGTATTTTGGAATAAAACTCGGTTAAATAAAACCTTGAAGTTTAGCCAGTCACATAAATGTGACCCTTGTCTGCACAAAAAAATATCTTTATAGACCAGCGTCACAATTATGTGTCAGGCTTAAAACAATTACTTTTATTATGAATTTGAGTTTCTGAGATACCCAAATGACAACCAAAACTCACAACACTAGACAAAAACAAATAAAATTCTACCTGGTCTATGATGACGCCCTGCTTAAATACGCTGGGGAGCGAACGTGTTTAGATTTACGTGAGCTGGACCAGTTTAAAAATACCTCATAGAGAATCTGGCACAAATTAATTGAAAATTTATTATTAATTGGAAATTAATAATTTGAATTTTTGTACGATAAATTGGGTAAAAACTAAGACTCAAATTTGTGAAAAGGTTCTTAATTGCCAATTAGGTGCCTGTTTGAACATATTCTTATATTCAGTATACTACAAATTGACAAAAAAATTTAAATAAGCATAAATACACATAAAACAAGGGAATTATTAATTTCTTTACAGTTAAGGTACTAATCAAGGCACATTAAACAGGTAGTATCAGTACAGCAAAAACAACATTTGCGTGTATTTTGTTGTTGCTTCTGGTATCGAAAGTGTCAAAAACTGGTCTGAATTGTTTCTTCTAAATCAAAGCGTGCCATGTGAAATACAAAAAATTATAAAAAATAAAAAATTGAAATTGGAAAAAATAAAAATTGATGCAACTTTCTTTCCTAGTAAATTTGTTTGCTTCTCGAAGCATTGATCCATCCTTTGCAAGGCCCAGTAATCAGCGGTCGTGCTGCTGAGTTGGGCGAACGTTCCAAAAGCTGCTATTCAATCGCTTGTTTTGTATGGAAAAAATTTGTGTGGTAGAATCTGGAAAAAAATTTGGTAACTTTCAAAAAAATGTGGTAGATCTCAGGTTTTGGATCAAACTTTGTACAAAAATTTAAAAAAATCTGCAAGGTTTCACCTAAATTGCAAACATTTTAATTAGAATCTAAAACAAAATTAATTTTAGTATAATAAAGTGCAAGATTGAAGTTGATATAAATCGCGTTGAGTTTTTTTCCTTGACAGTTTCGAACATATTTTGAAAGATTTCTGCAACCTTGCGAAGTGCTGCCAGCTTTTATTTTTATCACATCACGATGTAGCAAAAAAATGTGGCTCCTTCCAGAAATGCTACTTGGGATTTGCCGATTTTGACAATTCTCAAGTAAAAGTAAACAACGCTTTAGAAATTTGAGAAGCACTGAAATTTGCTAATCCTTTCACAAAAATCGCCGGTTTTTATCATTTTCGCTATTAATTCTTTTTATAAATCATATATTTTGCTATTTAACACAATAAAACCACGTTTGATGTCGAAAAATTGAATATTGAGAAAATTTACTCTTTTACAGTTTATTTTATCCTTCCATTCTGCCTGTTGTTAGTGTTTAGTGTTGGACAATTTTTGCTCTTAAAATTAAGAAAATTTTGTTGAGCAAAAATAAAACTACTCAAAACGCGACCTTGTGTGGTAGATGTGGTATATGCTCAAAAAAGTGGCAGATCTACAACAATGTGGTAGAAGTCCGATCACTGCCGCTCAAGAATGATAGAATACAAGATTGCGCCGATTGCAGCAGAATTCGTGAGAGTTATTTTGGCGTGACGTCATCGTAGAGTTAACAACTGAGAGCGACAAATAAAACTGCTTTCTAGTGATGTGCTGAATTGTCGGTACCCAATACTTAGAAAAGATTACGGTACCCAATACATCTTTTTCGGAACCCGATACCGTCGTCAATCATAGTTATTATCACTTCACAGCAGGAATTGTGACCTTGTAGGGTTTGTGGAAGGATAACTCGGGATTATCCAGGAATGGCTTTAGAACCTCCAAATTACTCCGAAGATCCCAAATTTTCTTGCTGATCATATTGGGCAGTCGTAAGGAACTCCAGGAATGCCTGTAATGACACCAAGGGCATCCGTTGGACAGGTGCCCATAACTCCTGTAATGGCCACGCGAACCGTCGGTGCAGCTTGCTAAAGGTGGAACTCCCCACACTTGCGTAGCTTTTGGTCACCAGACCAGTGCGGCATATGGGACAACGGGTCTTACTATATATATATATTTAAAGACCAATAGGTTAGTTTTGGTGATATTCCTTAAGTCTTACAGTAAAGTCTCTGTCAGATGGACTATGGTGGACTCCACCGGTGAATAATTCGTATAAACAAGGTTGCTAAAATGTTTGAAGAAACATATTTTAGATTTTTTCGCGAATAACTATTATTGTAGCGGAACCCACCAAAATCCAATCTAGCCTACCAACCTACCAAACGGGAAAAATCTATCAGTTGGGTAGGAAAAGCCCATGTTTTGCTACACTGTACTACACGCGTGCAACACGCCACCAGTTCCACGCCAGAGTCGTAAACTGCATTCAAAACTGCCAAATAGTCTACAAACGATGAAGGAGAAGCGATGAAAGCATTGCGGAAAGTGGACGAATAAAACTGCAAGGGTTACTGAAGAATTAAATATGCACCCTTCCTGCGGATTGAAGGTGCTATTGGACGCTGGCTAAACGCAGTCTTACAGTTCGCATGTCACGTGCGTTATAGTATGTACATATCTATACACTCTATCTCAAATGTTGTCTGCAGAGTGGTATCATAAATGTTCGAGTGCTTGAATGGGACCCGACGTTATTTATACTTATACATATGTAGATTAGAGCGGGTCAAATTTGTTCTCTACTTTGTTTCGGTGACTGGCGTATTTTACTGGCAATTATGAACAAAAAATTCCATGAACACATAGCTCTAAAATGTATTTCGAGTCTCCTTATTTTTAATTTTAGTTGTTAATCCAAAACCACCAACCGGGAATCAAAGTTAAGTACCGCAAGAAAGATTTATTTTTTTTTTACATTTTTGGAGAGGGTTGCCAACTGAGGAAGTTTGTCACCTGTTTGAAAAATTGTATTCAATGAAATTCAAAAGTACCAGGTGGACCGAGCTTTTTTAAGTTTTCAACATTTGTATAGCTTTAAAAGAATATTTTGGAAATACAAAAAACTGGATTTCGATACCTATTAAGTAAATTTCTTACTCCAAAATTTAGGTGGTCACACTATTCCGAAATACGCTAGACTGAATGGCACATATCTTGAGCGTATTTGTACAGTGTATACATAAAAAAATGCTGATTGAAATTAACAAAATAAAAACTTGGTTGCATAGAAGCATGGCAACCCTGATGATAAATATTTTCTGACCAAAGTTCTCAACAATACCTTTCATTTGATATCCATATTGCGATGTTTTAGATAAATTGTATGGAATCCAAAATGAGTGGCAAACTTGCACTATTATCCTAAGGGATTTTATTTTGTATATAGGAAAAGCAGTGTTTAAGAACCTTCTCTTGGTACCCATAAATAGTAATATTTTACCTTTTTTCTAAAAAAATTAAACAAATATTCGATTCAAAATAAGTGGCAACCCTATTAAAAATATTTCTGAATTAGGGATCTTCAAAATACCTTCTGTTTGATACCCATATTATGATGTTTTAATTAATTTCTAACTAATTTCGAATAGGTGGTAACATTATACGAGTCTTCTTGGAGGTAGTGCCTATTCAGATAACCTTAGAATCCACAATATTATCTGTGTAACTTATTAAATCCGAATTTTTTAAATGAAAATTTAAGTTTTCCGTTCGGTTACAAATTTTACCCTATCTCGATCTACAAAATTTTCCATTATTTATAGCACAAAATTTTCAATAAAAATTTCTAAGGTTGTTTATTTTCTTACCAAAACAGTGATCGTATAGAAACAGTAGTTTTCCGTAGTGAATTCATGGATGTACCTTAACTTGTATAAAATTTCATCCAAATCGTTAGACCCGTTTCCGAGAACGCTATGGATATAAATATATATATATATATAAGAATTGCTCGTTTAATGTATGTAATAATAATAAGATTTGTCTGCATCTGCCTTTAAACGCAAATTTTGTTCCGAAAAAAATGCGATTGAAGGGCACTTGAGCTTCTTAAGGAAACGGCACTAAATTGATAAGATATATGCAATATTACAAGTTTGGCATGAAACAAAAGGTATTTAAGAAATTTTTGATTATGAAACATTTTTCAATAGTGTTGTCACCAATCTAAGACAACAAATTAAAATTGAAAGTAAATATGGCATGGTAAAACGGGCACCGAACGAAAGGTGTTTGAAAAGCTTTATGAGAATGAACTACTTATATATTTACAATTTATTTTCAAACGAATTGTTCAAAAACTCTTTGATCCATATGTTTAACAAAATGGTCCACTGATATTAATTTTTATACTGGGGATTAAAGGAGTTGAAACATAACATGAAATATTTGCGAAACAAAAAGTATTAAAAATAGTACTCATGTAAACGTAAGAAATAATAAAAACGTAAAAAAATATTAAAATATCAGATGAAAGCTACTTAAAAAGTCCTTGGTGGAAACATAACTCTTTGTCACAATTTTTTTTTTTTAATATACGTGAATCAATTAAATTTTTAACATAAATAGTTTCGTTCTGGGTTGCCACAGTCTGCCACGCATCTTCAACTGGGCAACACTAAGTTTGGTGCGGCAAATGTTAAAATAATTTTTGATATATTTGAGAAAATCGTGGTCAAATAAGTCGGACAGTGATAGATTATTTACTTTAAAAAATTAGTCCAATTGCTCGTAGGCGAAATCGAAACATGTACATAAATTTTTTTCCAAAAAAAATTTCAGCAAATATAAAAAAGACATCGGCTAGGAATCAATAAATAAAATTAGAAATAAGGAGGCTCGAAATTTATTTTACAACTACGCTTCCATGGACTTTTTTGTTTAGAATTGCCAGTAGAATACTTCGGTCGCCGAAACAAAGTCGGTTATATTCTTTAAGAACAAATTGACCCGCCCTAATGTACATATGTCTGTATGCATGTGATCAGCATTGGTCGACTGCGAAAGTATTCGACACGCCTACCAGCAGGATCATTGTCAATTATTATGTACAAGCGACAGCAAAAATAACAACTAACTGCATAGCGAACATTTCTCAGGTTAAAGTCCGTCCATCAAAGCGTTGAACAGATGTGAACGTCAGTCAGTTAGGCGCACTCAAGCCAGGTGTTAAGGAGCTGTGGTTGTTTTTGATGCCGCATGCCACCACAGATATCTACAAGCGCACTCACATAACTATGACGTTTAAATACTGAACCGCACTTGGTGTTGTGAAGCGGCGGCGCAACGAGGGCATTTACCTTTGTTCCCAACTCCACCGCTTTGAGATCGTCCTTTTCGTTGTCTTCTTACGCTTAGCTTGTCAACTGTTGCTTAGCAGAGAAAGAGCGACAATACTGGTGTATAACACTTTGTAGAGGAGAGTAGCATATGCTCTGCAGTCTGTTCCCTTCAAGGTGATCGATTTTTATTGTGCTACTCTTTGCTGGGTTTTGTGTGAGCTGCGTACCTAAAAACAGGTCCTTTTTCACTTAAATGCCCGTGCATGTTATTCTACTTATTAAAGAGTAGCTCCGTGTTTGTTTTGTTGATTTGTTTATATATCCCATACCACAATCAAGGTTCGAATCCTGTTTCATTAAGAAGACCTGAGACCTGCGACTACAAACAAATTTACACACACATGTAGGTAGATACACACATACATACATATGTGTATGGATGTAAGCTTGTCCTTTGGTTACCAGCATTTTTTCCACCACTTTTGCCTGTTTTGGATTCTCCCCAAGTTTTTTTTGTTACTTACCTTTTGTCCTGTATCATCATTGCAATTCAATTTTCAAGGAAACAGCTGTTTAAGAAATGCATATACATATGTACCTATTTTGCTTTTTTACTTACTGACGTGCGGGGTGATATGGGAACATCAATATATGTTCATACATACATATGAATGTACGTATGCATACGTAAGTATGTATGTGTTCCTGCGCCTTCAATGGCTTCCTGCTAGGTGTTGTAAAAATCAGCTGATTCAAAATGTTGTATTCGATAATTAATAGTGCATTGATTGCAAGCCTCAACAAAATTGCTGCACTCAATGTATGTATGTAAGTATGCACACGGGCGTGCGAAATCAAACTGATGTACATATGTATAAGTTAAGAGCGTGTCAGACGTAGCAATATTTCCAACATTTCCACGCAATTCGCTGTCAAATTGAGAAAGAGAAATTTCATTCCGATGTGTGAACAGCCTGAAAGAACTTTCTGTCACATTTCGGAAATCAGTTTCAGAAATAAACGTTGCAGGATGTGACTCCAATTGAGAGAGTGCAAATCGATTTCGGAAATATATTTCAACTTGCTCGTGCTGCACTAGCAATCTGCAATTCGCCTTTCGGAAATAAAAAACCTGCTCATGCAACTGCTTTCTGAAATTTCTCAATTTGACAGCCTTTCTCGAAATATATTGCATTGTCACGTCTGACAGGCTCTTTACAATACTCTGGGAATATTATTTGACTATCCGACTGTTCTGACGTACCTGAATTATTTCCCCCAACGAGATTTTAATACTGCAGCTGTAATCAATACTTGTCTGGGTAGTTCTCAAGGCATTAGTAATGTGGGCAAATAAGGGTGGTAAATATGAGTACTGCTATTTTCTTAATTTAATAAAGTTATTTCATTTAATAATGACACTTTAATTCATCCGATTATAGGTTAATTGCAAAAAAAAACCAAATACAAAATTTTTCTCGGTATTTTTAGAAAAATCAGTGATGGAAAATGAGTGCACATTGTGCCATTTTCGGCCCTTTCGGAAGCTGCCGGCACCTTAAGCACAATCAATTGATTTTCGGCACTATTTTTGCGTAACTCAATGCAACTGATATCTATATATCTCTTTCGGATCCGCAATTAAAAATATTTTTTTTTATCGTATGTGCTTAAACAAATAAATGATAAAAACATATAAACGCAAGCAGAAAAAGCTGGCTTCCATGTTCTGCATATATGTACGCTTAACATTTTTGTTTAAATAAATTTGTCGCAATTTCATTTCTAAAAAAAATACTAAATATTATTTAATATAAATTTTAGATTTAAATAATCACAAACCCATTTTGAATACTCTTTGTGGAACAGGAGCCGAAATATTTCTTATTAAAGAAACTTCTGCAGAAAATTAGAATTAAGAAAGAAAACCTTGATACTGAAATTTTAATAGCCATTACGGCTTTCGCGCCAAGGCAGTAAGCTCTGACGATACGAATAACATTGGTTTTGATAAGAAAAAAGTACTGCGTTATAATATTACAAATAATTATCTCAGCGAAAATTAACTAATTGACTAAATTATAATTTCCTCTGAATTCCAAAATATAAATATACAAAGAATCAGACATTCTCATTTCTAGACCATAGCATATCGAACTGTCCTAAATGGTAGTTCTGACAACAAAGTTTTAATTTTGAATGAACATTTTTTGTAGAAAGTTTTATACTTTGATTTTTATGGTTTTTGTTGTTGTGTTGTTTTGTTGTTGCATTAAAGAAAGGTTTTCCGTGAGATTTCTGTTTCTCTTATACGCAATAAGTACTTATTATATATAGTAATTATTGGCACATTGACCTGCATTTAGGCACATTTTTCCGGAGAAATTCGGCACAATTTTAAATTTTGATTTTCCATCACTGACATGTATGTTTTTTAATACAACTTAAGCCAATTTCACGACTCCAATTTAAGCGAAAAATAATTAACTTATTCTAATTTAATATGAAAACTGACAGAAGGCAAAAAAATTCTTTTCCCGAAACTGACAGTTACTTAGTTTACTTAGAACTCTACGACAGCCTGCTGATGGGGTCTCTTTCATTGTATGATAAGTTTGTTGTGCCCTGATAGTGATGGTTTTCTTTGGTGAATTTTACATTTTGTGTAAATCAAGGCATTTGGAATAGGTAGCAGCAGCCAGGTTGCAATTTCTATTTATTTTTTGTTTCATTCCTTGAATCGTTAACGTAAGAATGAAAAGCTTAAAAATATTAATAAAATTAAAGTAAACAAGTAAGAAAGTCTAAGTTCGGGCGGAGCCGAACATTAAATACCCGGCGAAAGTATTAAATATATGTTTTCCTCCTTTCCGAAAGCTACCGCTAGATGGTAAGCCGGGGTGTATACATTTTAAGTAAACTAGCGTCCTTAAATTTCGAAATATTGAAATTTCAAGCATTTCTGAAATTTACCGTTATATGAAAAGCGGCCTCAATTTTAGTCCGATTTCAACAATTTTCAATGTTTTGCTTATATATGGCAAGCACAATAACCACACCGAGCTTGGTACAAATTGCTAGAACGGTTAGCGAGATACATATATGTGATCACAAGTGGGCGGTGCTACGCCCATTTTCCAAAATTTTGTCATAAACGTATTTCTTGGTAAAGAGTTGTTGCAACCATCAATTTTGAATAAATTAGCTTCAATATTTACTGATTTATCGAAGATTTTGTATTTCTCGAAATTACCGTTTTATGGGATGTGGGCGTGGTTATTGTCCGATTTTAGAAATTTTCGGCCATTTGGTATGCTGTACCAGGACCAACAACTGTGCCAAGTTTGGAAGAAATTGGTGTAGCGGTTACCAAGATATACACATGTAAACATAAGTGGGCGTGGCTACGCCCATTTGCCAAAATTTTGTAATCTTATTTGTCGTCTAAAACTCATTGCAAATATAAATTTTGAGTGAATTATCTTCAGTAGTTACTAAAATATCGCAGTTTTCGTTTTTCTGAAAATTACCGTTATATCGGAGGTAGGCGTGGTTATTGTCCGATTTTTAAAATTTTCAGCCATTTAGTATGCTGTACTAAGGCCAACAACTGTGCCAAGTTTGGAAGAAATTGGTATAGCGGTTACCAAGATATACACATGTAACCATAAGTGGGCGTGGCTACGCCCATTTTCCAAAAATTTATAATATTCATGTTTTCCGTCTGAAACTCATTGTAAGTATCAATTTTGAGTGAATTATCTTCAGTAGTTACTAAAATATCGCAGTTTTCGTATTTCTTAAAATTACCGTTATATGGGAGGTAGACGTGGTTATTGTCCGATTAAGCCCATTTTCAATACCATCCGTTCTACGCCCAAAAGAAGTTCACGTACCAAGTTTCGTTAAGATATCTAAATTTTTACTCGAGTTATCGTGTGCACAGACGGACGGACGGACGGACGGACAGACAGTCACCGCTTAATCGATTTCTCTTTTCATTCTGATCATTTATGTATACATTTGTCTATATCTATCTCGATTCGTTTTGCCTGTTACAAACAACCGTTATGTGAACAAAGTTATAATACCCTTGTGCACAAGTGCGCTCGGATATAAATATGTACCAAAATATTAATAAAATACTTTTCTTTTACAGGTATTTACCAAACAGCGCTCCGGTACTCGGTTCTCTGGCTTCTTTTACTTTTTTACAGTTTTACAGGTTTTAACCCAGAAAAGTTGGGAATACAACTAAAATGTTTAAATTTGACTCAAGAAGCCGTGAGGCGAAACACATACACAAAATCAGCTGTCACCTCTTTATATAAGTAAATTCGCCTTGGACAAAACGAAGCATCTGCTGTCACCACACAAGCTCTCAGAGCTTATAGGCCCCTCAGAATGGGTATTTGTACGTCAATAACGGAAAAGTATGCGAAGGAAGTGGCGTACGTACCGTAGAGATGCGCCACAATGAAGGTGTTGCCGCATACTTGAGGTTCACACAAGTAAATTTTTCAGATAAAATAGCAAAACATTCACATTTTTTTTACTAATATATTCCCACTTCTCTTGATGTCTTCATCACTGTCTCTGGCTTTTCGAAGACAGTTTATTGTCTGGATGCCTACTTTACTTAAACAATGTGTAAATTATGTAAATATTCTCATTGGTCTTGGCTTGTGTAAACGCGGGGTTAGACAAGTGTCAGCAGTGACGGACTTAAGTACATCAAAAGTTGAGTGTTGGCCAACGATCGTTGGATCCGTCGACGCAAAGGTTGGCAATCTGACGCTCTCTATGCAAACACACACAGTCTACTCAACTGTGAGTTTCATCCTTGGGCGGAATGTACGCAAAGTACCCATTCTGACGGGGCCATTACACGTCTCTTAAATCACGTCACTGTTGCCAGTTATAAGCTCCAAAAAGTGAACAACTTCATCATGATTCAATAATACAAGGTTGGATAAATATTGACATTTGTGTCAATCGACTACCTTGTAAGGTTGCATTTGAGAAGGAAAGGGAAGCGGGTAACAATTATCCCCTTTTGTGAAAAGGTAGTAGGAAAAGTAAGTGGTCTGGTAGTGCTGAAATCCGTTTTTGTATACAAATTGAATTAAATATATAAAGAAGATTCCACTGATCTACACAATAGACAAGAAGAAGAAATATTCCCAAATATTCAAAATAAACCATGGTTTCATTGAAATTACAGTATATATTAAACAAAGTTAATGGAATTCAAACAAATTCTGTATTCAAAGGGACTATATGAAGAATTATACAAATAGTAAAGATGCAGTTGATTTAATGCATATAAATTAATCGTTTAAAAATTATTATATTTGTTGCATTTAACGATTACATGTTCAATATGTTAAATTGAATTACATTTGGTTTTTTTTTAATTTAAATTTTTTATTAATGTTTTCTACTTTTTTCTCCAATCAGTCTTGCTAATCATTATACTGGTTACATTTAAAAGTTAGATCTTCAATATCGCAATTTAATAACATTTGGTTATTTAAAAATCTACATTTTGTGGAATGTTTTTTACTTTTTTCTCCAATCAGTCTTGTTAATCATTATATTGGTTAAACTTAAAAAATATGTCTTCAATATCGCAATTTAATTACATTTCGTTTTTTTTAAATGTTAATTTTCTGTAATGTTGTGTACTTTTTTCTGCAATCAGCATAAGAAAATATCTTTATTAATATTTCCACTTTCGCTTTTATGGAGTGGTATACTTACTTGTAAATATGCAAAGGCTGCACTTGACCAACCCAAAGGCTGCAGTGGTAAAAATACATACACCAGCAAACATGGACGGATACCCAAATGATACTGACCTTCACAACAGAATATTTTTTATTAATATTTGTACTTTCTGCACCAGTCATACGTGGACGGACACACAGGGATCCTAGCAAGCAAAACTTACTTGCAACGGCCGCACTTGTCGTAAAACGCTACTTTTTGAATACAAATTATGAATAACTTCGATACCCTGAAAATAAATATGTGAATTATTGTTGTAATTCAAAATATTTCCATTTTTTTTGCCACACTTACTTGAATTTGCCAAAGGAGAAAATGAATTTACACGAAACAATCGATGAAAATATCGGCAGTGTTGCCTGTTGAACTTTTTATACGAAGACAATATTTCTCCTTGTATTTTAGTACTAGTTTCTATAAATCAAAAAAGAAGGCAACACAGGCTAAGGCAGAATGCGGGAGGGAGACAACTGCCAGGTTATCCAACCTTGTATTATTGAATCAAGCAACTTCATTTAGATAGGAGTCAGCTTTAACACCTATAATAATGGTAACTTTGAAGTCCAACAACTTCTACTTTGGACTGAGAACGCAATTGAAAAGTACAGTCCTACCTCGAAATAAAAAAATGCACTCTATAAGTCACTCATCATGCCCGTTCTGGTATATGGCGCAGAAGCATGGACAATGAAAAAATCCGAGCAGGCGCATCTTGGAGTATTCGAGAGAAATATGCCGCGGAGGATTTACGGGTATGTGCGCGTTCGGCGATGGCGAACACCGACGATGAGCTGTATGAGCTTTACAACGACATAGACATGGTGAGGTGGATCAAAATACAGCAGCTCCCCACACAGCTCGTATGGATATAAATGTTGCAGATGGTAACAGATAAATAGAAAAGCCTCCGATACACAGAGCAGAAACGATTGGCGATCTTTATAGTATTCATTAAAGAAGAAAAAGAATGGCAGTACCACCACCGTTTTCCACAATTATATCCACAAGCAATTAAATGTTTTAGTAAGCGGGGTTATTTGCCAATTTGCTCATTGAAAATACTAACCTATCTTAGATAAATGGCAACCTCTGAACACGTTTGGGAGGGACAAACTGATAAGGCTTAAACGTTTTAAACGTAGGCAAGAATACCCGCTGAAATATCGACCAACCAAGCAATAGGACTAAACTACGGCCTGGCAGTTGAACTAACGTGCCAAACTATGTGCTGAACGTGCACAACCGAGCGTAATCTCCAAGTGGTACTCACACATGTGGGAAGCCAACCGCATTTGCGATAGGATACAGAATTTTGAAGAGCCTAACTAGCCAATACAGAAGTCACCAGGAAGCCGGAGCAGGACCATTCTCATACAATAGACATGAGTCGCCAACACTTCTCCTGACAGATGTGGAAATTGTGGAACATAGCGGTTTTACACCCACTTCGAAACGCAACTTTGGTCCGGAAGGTATGGACAAACATCAAGCTTGTGTGGCAAAGGCCATTTCTGCTTTTGTGCGAGTGCTAACTTCTTGCGTAACGGTAACTCTGGTTCTAACGGCGATCACTGGCGGAGCAAGGTTGAAAAAATATAGTTTTCCAAAACAAAAACATTAAGAGTACAACTCCACATCAAGGCTTTTAAGAGTTGAATAAAGTGCTGAAAGCCTGAAAGGCGGCGTACGTCTGAAAAGCCTTTTGCGTAGTTTTACTCTAAAATTCATTGGCAACGAAAATGCCACTTCTAAAAGTAAACAAATTTTCTCTTTTGAATGAACACATTTCCAAAATTGTTTGCTATATATACATACATAATAGGGATGCCAATCCCGGGATTCCGGGGTTGTTGAGGTCCGGAAATCCCAGGATTTGCTTGCATTAATCCCGGGATCCCGAAAGATTTGAAATATTGAATTGATAGTAAGAACTTGTGTATGAGTTTTGAAGTACGATTTTTGTAAAATGCCATTTTGACTGCAATTGAAGCAAGCTTGAAACTGTACTTTTAAATTGCAGTCTGAGCCTTTTTTGAAGAAGATTTAAATGAATTTACTCATAGAGTTAGATAATTTTTTACATCAATCTACTCAAAACTTCCTCAAATCGAAAAATTTATAATTTATCCGATGTTCTGGTACAAGAAGTTCAAATATTTT
>NW_023458567.1:20868492-20882260 GCF_013731165.1 Rhagoletis pomonella | reverse complement strand
TTTTTATCGTGAAAATTTTTTTCTCGGAGAACACGAATTGATCTAGTAAACCTGAGTGTGAGACATTATTGGTATGGCCAACAGCTATCAAACCTGATATATTCGCACTATAGGTTTTTTTTGTCTTCCACAGTGTTATATAAGGGATACTTTCAGTATCATATAAGGAATTATAAATTACCCAAGTTCACGTAGATCCAAATTCGTGTCATACAGCAAGCATTTACTACTTTTTAATGTTTTACTTATTTGTTTTTGAAATGAACGATATATTTCAGAATTTGTAATTAATACGTTGTGTTCATTTTAGTTTAGTTTGTGCAGAATTTATTTTATACATACAGTATCGGTCATATCAATAGCAACCCCATTTTAAAGTGATATTATTTCCCAATCATGTTTATTTATTTATTTCTAAGTATTTGCAATAAAAATAACAAAACACATATAAACCCAATTTTAAAACTTCGCAGAAAACTACAAAAAATACAACAAATTTTCACCCAAAATTCAAACTTTTTTCTCAGAAGTGTTAGAATTTTTTTGCAATTTGTCAATAGCATTTTCAATCTTGATAATTTATCAAAAAAGAGCCTTTGATTTCTGTGCTAGAATACCAATTCTTGATAAATAATAAAAATTGACAAATTATAAAGATTTTCAATTTATCAAGTGCACAGAATCGGGCTGCTGGTTTCAATATAAAAAATGTCATGTACACATCATTAATTGTCTGTACTTATCTAAGTCAATATATGTGATATGTATGTACATACATCTACATATCGTCGTTTAAAGTACAAAACCGTGTATCAATAAAATGCAATGCCGCATATCAAGATAAAGCAAACCCACGTATGCGATATGCAACCTCTATTATTTTGAAGAGAGTAAAAAGACTCATGTTTCAAAATGGTTATCTTTTTTTAAAAAGCAATCGCATTTTTAGCTAGTATATTTCAGGAAGAATGGATAAGGATTGAGCCAAGAACTTGTGTGAGCAAATCCAATTTTAAGCGGAAAATGTCAGTTACGCGGTTTTGTACTTTAAACGACGATATGTATATAAACAGGAACGCAGCAATCTAATACGCGGGTGGAGCAGGAACGCAGCACAGCAGAAGCATAAAAAAAAATCTGAAAAAAAATGGTTTTTTACTTTTACAACTTACTTCGACGTGTCTAAAGCACAACGCACACACTAATGCAAAGGCGCAACAGGAACGCAACAATTTGCAAGCAATTTGAGAATAAATGTCAGCGAATAAGAACAGAACGAACAACGAAATTTGAATCAATGTAACTTGTTTAGAATTTTTTCTAATATTTTGGGAAATGTTCAGTTAGCAAAGCAAATTAGCACTGTTTCTCCTAAGGTAGTTCAAGATGCCGGATTAGAGCGAGAAGTGGCCTACATATAACACCTTTAATTATTGCATCATGCTCAATCATATGGTTTTTTAAATTCAATTTGATAAATGTTTTTCTTTAAAGTTTGTTTGATTTAATCAATATCACTAGCGTAGAGTGCAAAGCTGCTAAGTCCCAATTTAAAAATGGTACAGGAGAGGAAAAAACTTCTTGTAGCCATTTTCTTCAAGTATTTCGCAAAACTTTGAATACAACATTTTTCCTGTTTAAAGCAAAGCAAAGCTCCATACAAATCAGAGGGATTCTATCTTTATTAAAAGATTTCAGAGCTTTTTGGACTTAGCAAATTTTCCTTTCATTGAATATAAACGAGAAAACATAAGACCAGGACCTTTACTCCTTTCTAGCCTCCTGTATCGAAATATGATTTTTCATAAAAAGTTAAGTTAGCAACTTTTCACTCTAAGCTAGAGTCTCACAATCAGTTTATCTTAAATTTTAAATAGCTTTATTTCATGGTATGTTTAAATGCTTTCAATATTGAATTTAAAAATATCCCTAAATGCCGGGATCACAGTTTTCCTCACATTTTGGCATCCTTAATACATACATAGGCCTCGAATAACGCCACACCAACAATTCTCTGAAGCGTGAAAAATTTGCAAGTTACTGAGTAGCAGATTTGGTCATTAGGGCGAGGTTCGTAATAGCTTAACTTTAATTGCTGAAGTTTTGACAACTTCACTTTTGTGTATGTGGGCGCACACCACCACTGCGTATGGGTATAATTTCATCGATTGCACTTCTACAACTACATTCGCTCTTCAGCCAACACAAGCCAGCAAAACAATAATAATTAACTATAATAAACATTATTTGACGTAAGCACTGAAGTACTGTCAATTAAAGTGGGAATGGCAGGGAATAAATGTAAGCCAACAACAAATGGCTACTGCTACGGCCGCTTCTATCCGCTAAGATGTGTCTGTTTTACGATATTCCCTGCTATTTTCAAACATTGCCATCACACCCACAACCACCACCGACAGCATCACCTTAAGTAAACCTTCGCTTCCTATGCTGCGACGGCAGCAACCGTCATGACCTATTTATGTTGTCATCACCAAATCGCTTTGAGTCGGAAAAATCAGGGCATTCTACAAAGTCATTTCATTTTGTTTGCCATTTTCACTTCCGTACCTCTACCTCAACTCACTTCCTTAACTTTTATCGCCCACCAACTTCTGTTATACTTTTTCCGTGCGCCCTTCTTCTACACTGTGACTGTTGAAACCTTGCGCCATCGAAAATTGCTGCTTAGTTTTCTGACAGCCAACGCCCATTTTAATGTTGCCAACGGCATATGAACATCATTAATGGCGACAACAATAATAGCAACAGGATAAGGTATTCCTACATACATATGTACATATATATGTGCATATATAGGTACATGTAGCAACAGCAGCATATGAAACACATACTCAAGGCAATCTAAGATGATTCTAATTTCTAATCTTCGTGTGGAGTATAAAATATATGGGGAGAAGCAAACAACGCTTATTCTTAGAAAATAAGGACATGCAGGCGATTACAATCGCATACCATTATTCCAAAGTAACTTTATAACTATAGGTATTTATGTATAGATACATATCTGTGTGTATATTAGCCTGCAAAATTGTATGTTTGTTTAGCGTAGGTGTCCGTTGCGTTTGTAGCTTAGTTAGCAACGAAAAGGTTCTAAACTTGGTCTGACATTAAAATACTTTCCATACAAACCATCTGCTTTTCGGAGCTGGTGTATAATCTTCTTCTTGTTCTGATTTGGCGCTGTAACCGCCTAAGCGATTTTGGCGAGTTCACCAAAGCACGTCAGTCTTTTCTGTTCTGTTCCAACTGACGACAATTAGAAATGCCAAGTAAAGCCAAGCCCTTCTCCACTTGGTCATTTTTTATTGAAATATTTTTCAATAGGGGACTTTCCTCGTTTAGACATTTCACGTTTAAAGCTATTTTAGACCTTTTTCATTTGATACCAAATTTGTTTAATTTTTATAAGCGGTTTTTTCATTATTAGGAAAGGACTTTTATCTCGGCCTTAAAAAATATTTGGCCAAATTTAACTGTTAAAAAAGTAACTGTTATTTTCGGTCCCTGTATTAAATACTAAATTCTATAAATCTGTGGGTATAAAAAAACATCCGAATACGGTAAAATTACATATAATTTTTGCCTCAAAGCAGCTTCATTAGTGCAGCACACATACAAACACGCAGTTAACAAAGACACGTCAGGAAATTCAATTTATGTACGACTTAAAGCTAGGCTGGCTCTGCGGGCTGGCTCCATATTAACGAGCTCCTCTGTGGGCAAAACAAAGCATTTATATATACCAGCGGTTGGTAGCGGCATTGTTTTCGCCCAAATGTTTTGCGTTGGATTATACATTTCAACTAAGCCTTTGTAATTATTTGGTAAGAAACCACCGACGGCCAACAATTGTCCATTGAATGTTACGCCGTTGATGCCATGTCGTGCGGTAATCAATGAAGACACCTATCAAATTTTAAATTATAGTTGAGCTTATTGTTTTCAACTAAGTTTCTACCCTTACTTACCTTCGTCCAGGTATCAGTATGCGGATTATAGCATTCCACATCATGACGGAAAGGCGGCAAGTTTCCTGAACCGATTACGTATATGATACCATTTAATACGGATGCCTGCATGAAAAGTTATAAAAGTTTTAGAATGCATATCTCTATATTGACGCTAGTCAGGAAACCCACTCCACAGTCATGTCGAGCAGTATGCATATCAGCACACTTAGTCCAGGTAGTCGTTCTTATGTTGTAGCATTCCACCGATCTTAGTTGCTGCCAATCCTTATCGAAACCACCGATTATATAAATAAGTTCGCCAATAGCCAAAGCAGTGGCATTACGTCGTGGCATTGACATTTTCCGAAGTAAAGTCCATTTTTTGCCGTTGGTGAGATTGAGTCTAATCAAAAAAGTTTTGAAAAATTTATACGATTTGAAATTACAATTATCTTTCATAAATGTTCTTACTTTTCCATAGTACCGAGGACCCTGTTTGAGCCATCATATCCGCCTATTGCATAAATATTACCATTGACTGTAGCGACACACACACTGCCTCTAGACGTCACCATTGCTGGCAATTCCATCCATGTCTGGGTCGCTAAATTGTATGAATATACACTACTAGTTGGTTGATCATCCAACAAGCCGCCAACGGAGATTAGTTTTCGGTTTGAGTATGCTAAGCCTGAGTATATTCTAGGGAAAAGCAATACGTCGTATTGTATCCATTGCTTCGCAGATTCATCGCACCGATATATACAACTCTCATTGTCCTGAAAAAAACGTAAAACACTCACTGACGATTTATCTATAATTTGAAGTTATTCAGGCAGGTTCTACATTTTACTTCCAAGTGAATTTCAACCCCGGCCAATTTGAATTTAAAGCGCATTTTATTGAAATTCACTCGGAAGTGCAATGCAGAACCTGCCTAATTATTATGGGCAATATAACCGCGACCTCTGACGTGGTCTACTGCTCTAAGGAAAACTGAGGAAACTTCTTTTAGAACTGCCCAAATATACCGTAAAAATTTAAGGATACCTATACAATATGAATCAGCGATCAGGGTTATTATCTCGACTTATTCCGGTGCATGGAATCGGCTGTTGCGGAAATCAGAATTCAACACTTTCTTGAACACACACAGAAACATTAAAAAACAGGTTCGACTGATAATGTACATATATATGCGCTAGGAGTGCCTTTTACTGGCGAAATTTCGGTGGTGGTGGACTATATAGATTTCAAAGCTCACCAAAACCACCAGAGGAAATTTCGCTGGTCTCATATGCTACCGATTTCTCGGTATCCAGCAAGGGCATTGATGATCTGTAATCGAAGGTAAGCATCTATTTCTCCAATCAGACTCACTTTTTCGCCAAAAACAGGCGAAAACCTTCTCCTGCGAATTACTCGACAACCATTTGCATATACCGCCTAGACGAAGGTCAAGATGATGTTGGGTATTCCGTCGATGGGTTGCTGCTCCGACTGTGAAAACCCCGAAATCATTACAATAGTAATTGAAATTTGCTTTGATTCTCCGCGTAAACAACTACAAGTGCCACAACATAGCCTTTTGATATGTAGCCGTATGGCACCTTAGTAAGCAGGTACACAGTTACTTGCTTGAAACCGTCTCCTTCGAACTTCACTTTAAATCTACGTCAACCGACTTCGGGACACTCAGAGCCAATATTTAGGGTCGTCGAATTGAAGGAACATGTGAAGGGAAAAAAGTAGAGGCCGCCAGTAGGTTCCCTTCGCCAGGAAAAATAAGTCGTCATCGTGTCCTACGTTGATCTCAGTTGGTGCAGAAAGGAGTTTGGCTATGCAGAATTTAGACAATGTAAAGCAGAAACCCGGTTATAGACTACCCACATACATATATTGCTTTTATTTTTTATAAAACAAACGACGATGCCTAAGAATTTTGGCCACGCTTGCACGGATAGCTAATGATTCGCTGGGTTATTTGAGCTGAAAGGGATTAGTTTAAGATATCCACTTTCGAGACGTCACTATATATATACATATATATATAAAATAAATCTTTATAAAAAAAACTCCCGAACGAATTCTCAAAGCTTCAAAAGTTCTAAATGCCCTGAGAACTAACGAAAATCACATAAATTGCATAGTTTCTTACCTTTTGCCAGTCACACTTTCGTATTGCCAAAATGGATTCCTTCTTTTGAATACTTCTCTCAGTCGCTCTGCGAGCAGACGGTGCCAAAGTCAAATTTTTATTCTTTACAGTTTTGGTTTGATTCACTCGAGCGCCACTATTTGTTCGCGATCCAATTTGGTCCGGCCTGAAATTGCGCAACGGCACGCTACTTGGAGCCTGGCTGGTTGTGATTACTGGGGCACCTGGATTTGGATTCATGGATCCACTTGTTGAAGGGTTCATTGGCGTAACGCTCGTTTGTGGTTTTTCCGTGCTACCCTTTAAGTAAGTTGTACAAATAGCAGCAGCACCGCAAAGTTTCAAAGTTGTTGCTGCATTCAAAAGTTCGCACACATTATGCTTTGTGGGATAAAGCTTGCCCGAGTAGCAATATGCAATAAGTAATTCAAAAGGCTGTGGTGCAACATTTTCAATATAGATCGCTGGTACGATGCCCCGAGGCGTTTGGAAGAGTTCATTAAAGTAAGCACTCGATGCGGCCAATATGAGGCGATGAGCTGTAATGCTGAACGGAAAAAAATACCCAAAGCATATTGAAATTTGGCAATGAAAATTTGAATTTCGTTTTGAGGCCTAATCTTTTTTGTTTAGTGTACAAAGAAGTTTTGTGTAACTCACCGTTGTTGACTGTTCCTCCACAAGAATGTTACGTCTGTATGGTTTTCATCATCAAAGAATTCAAAGAACTTATCCCAAGCTTTCTCGATGAAAACTTTGTCTTTTCGAATAAATCGCCTGTTTGGCAATGCTTCGGCCATTATGTCTAGAAATATTAAACAGAATGATTGAATATTTGATGTCCATTATGCAGTTTGAGCGCATAAGGAGCTGATAAAAATAGCATCGTATTACTGTAGTTTTAAAAATGATATCGTTTATATTTTCCAAAGACTAAGGCTCGCCAAAAATCATTAAGCTTTTGGTAAGTAAGTAATCTGATTATTCTTGGAAATTGCCAAGAGAATAGATTCCCTGTAAACCATTTTTCCAAAGTACTCTGAATTGTAGAGAAATTTTAAAGAATTCGTAAAGATCGATTTTTTTACGAATTTTCTCAAATAAAATAAACTGTTAACACTTCGATTCTTTTACGAAATTTCGGAAGAAAATCGGAAAGCAATGAAAATAATGCTGCTATGTGAAGAATTTCTTGCAGAATTTTTTCAGAATTTTCTTTATTTTTCGTACAGATATTTCTTTACGATTTCGTGTCAACCACTTCATATAATTTTCTTTGAAAATTCGTAAAAATCGTTACAGAAATGAGATATTCCTAAATATTTCGTTAAGATTTCGGGAACTTTGTTTGTAGGGCTACTATGTTCCCTGCAAACCAAAGTTCCCGAAATCTTAAGGAAATCGTTATGAGTATCTCATTTCTGTAACGATTTTTTACGAATTTTCAAAGAAAATTATATGAAGTGGTTGACACGAACTCGTAAAGAAATTTCTGTACGAAAAATAAAGAAAATGCTGGAAAAATTCTGAAAGATATTCTTCACATAGCAGCATTATTTTCGTTGCTTCACAGATTTTCTTCCGAAATTTCGTAAAAGAATGGAAGTGTGCGTAATTTATTTCATTTTAGAAAATTCGGCAAAAAATCGAATTAAATCTTAACGAATTCTTTAAAATTTCTTTACAATGCAGAATACTCTAAAAAAATGGTTTTCAGGGTTGTTCCTTGAAATGAGCATATATGTATACATATGCATTTGTCTATAATTTTTTTTCTATTAAAAAATATATATAAAGTAGCAGTTATTCACGTTTCTGATTAGTCAGGTTATCTAATGAGTTCTCTGTTTAATAAAATCAATTGGATTCAGATTAATCAAAATATAATTGATCGAGAAATTAATCATTTTTCTTATGGCGTTTTCGTTTCTACAAAAAATTTTGCCTTCTCGTCGCCCTTTTCTTAGTGTTTGTGCGTAGAAGGCAAAGAAAAGGTTGAACTTTTCGGTAGAAACGAAATCGGCCTTAGTTAAAAATTATTACATATAATGATAAAAATGACAATTTTACACCGCATTTATTTCAGTGTGAATTTTTAACTTTTCACTTCACGATAAGTGAATTTGCAAGAAATTTTACATTTTAAAAGAAATATTGAATGAAATATTACGAAATATACGTGAATTATGTAACTGATGTACTATTTAGCTGCTGTCGAAACCAAAAGTACTCACAACTCGATTCTCAAAGGGAACGACAGTATCCGATTCTTAAAAGTATCGCTACCGAGCACTTCAAAGTAGGTACTCAGTATGTACTCACAAGACTCGAAAGTACTGAGGACTCAAAAATGCTCTGTAAAAATAATCGCTCTGATGCATGTACTCATGATCGAGTACTCAGTACCAAGTGTTGATACTTACAGAGTTCTATTTTCATTTACCGGTATTCAGAAATGATTGTACCCAATTTTAAGTTTTGAAAAGTACTACAGGTATTTGTACCCAGTACAGTTAGTAAAACTTAGTACTATGAAAAAACATATAAAAGAAGTGAAACGGGACAATTACATATAGATATGTATATACATATGTATTCTCATTCATTTGATGAAACTAGTGATAAATTTATTAAATTTAATACAGTGGTACTTCCAAAAATACCCGATCCTTAAAAGTATCGATATCGAAGAACTCGATACTTCCAAACACTAGTAACGGCCAATTTCACGAAATCAATTTAAGTGAAAAATGATTTTAATTTTATATGGAAATTGGTGAAACCGGCTATAAATATCATATTCTCAAATTTTTTCTATACTTATATATATTTTGAAAGCCATTTTTATACCTTTCATGAGCATGAAATGGTATTATAACTTTGGTCCGATGTTTGTAAGTACCAGAATAAGAAGAGATAGACCCATTAAAATGTATACTGTCCGTCTGTCTCTCTGTCTGTCCGTCTGTTTGTATGCAATCTAGTCTCTCAGTTTTCGAGATATCCCGATCAAATTCGGTAGGTGGGTGTATTTTTATTATGTATTAATCATTTGTCGGAACCGGAAGAATCGGGCCACTATAACATATAGCTCCCATACAACTGATTGCTCAGATATGAGATTTTTCGTTATAACTTCTCCACTTATGAAGTTAGGAACATGAAATTTTTCGGTACTTCCACCCATTATCAACAAAGAAACTTAGAGTGAAAATTACAAAGATCGAGTCACTATAACCTATAGCTCTCATACAACTGATTGTTCAGATATAAGATTTTTGTTATAACTCCTCCATTTAAGTAGCTAGGCACATGAAATTTTCCACTGTTGTCACTTATTATCAAAAGAATACTTTCAGTGAAAATGGCGAAGATCGGGTCGCTATAACCTATATCCACCATACAACTGATTGTCCAGATATGAGATTTTTTGCCGTAACTTCTTCATTTATGCAGCTACGAATATCAAAATTCGCACCGTTTTCACTCATTATTAACAGAATACTTACAGTGAAAATAACTAAGATCGGGTCACTGTAACATATATCTCCCACACAACTGATTGTTCAGTTATGAGAATATTCGTTATAACTCCTCCATTTATGCACCTAGGAACATGAAATTTTGCAATATGTACTTCCACCCATTAACAACAGAATATACAGGTCACTTTTACATATAGCTCACATACAACTGATTGTTCAGATATGCGATTTTCTGTTATAACTACTGGTTATATGGCAACACTGATTGTGACCAAAGGGTTGCTATGGTAGCAAAGATAAAGCAAATGCACTAAAATATGCAAACGCAAGACCATATGCACCAGATTGTGATTACCATTATGCATATGCGTGTGTATATATGTTTGTACATACAATTATATTAGGCATTATTCGACAACTGAAGCTCCAAAACTGGTTTTTTTTATTATGTCTGGCGTTTTTTAAAATCCAAATGGCGGACAAAGTTTCAAAAACTATTGGATTACTGGAAGTTTGTTACTTAGGGGTTCTTGGGCCGCTGATTGCGAATATAATCATGCATTTTTTAAATTTAAAAATGGTGTATTAAATATAGTGCATTCAAAAAATTTAATTTTAAAAAATTCATGGAACAAGTTTCGAGCTAATTCAATAAAATTTTTAAAAAGTTTTCCGCCAAATGGAATTTCTTGTGAATCCAATCATTTTAAAAACTTCGCCCGCCATATTAGATTTCAAAAAAAGCTACTCCTTTCAATTTTCCAGAACATAACTGATTTGTTTTATCTGAACCAGTTTTGAAGGGGTACTTCTGTTTGCGAAGAATGATTAAGTCAACTGACATATTAATTAGTTTTGGCTATTTTTATTTAGCTTATTTAATGTATATGTTTTTTTATAAAAGTTTGACACTTTACCTAACCAGCGCCACATAAATCCACATTTCAAACTTCGTACAAAAATTATGAAAATTCAACAAACTTTCACATTTGCAGCCAAAAATCGTAAACATTTTATTTCGAATTTTTAGTGAAAATTTGGTTATGCAGTTTTGTAAATTTCAAGAAGCTAGAAAATCATATTGATTTTTAATATTCTTGTTTTCTGATGGTGCTAAGCATTTTTTCCCATACAAACGAAATTGTCGAGCGTATTTTATACGGAAGAAAATGCATAACACCGTCAGCGAAAAAATTATTACAAATCAACGCGATTTTCCAGCGACTTGAAATTTGCACTTTAACCCACTAAAACTTAATGATCTACAAAACTGCATACTGAAGTTTTTTCTAAAATTTCTGAATAAAAAGCTTAAAATTTTCGGGTACAAATATTAAAGTTTGTTGAATTTTCGTAATTTTTGTACGAAGTTTGAAAAGTGGATTTATATGGGGTTGGTTAGGTAAACTGCTAGACTTTTATTAAAAAGTATAAACATTAAATAAACAAAAGAAAAATAGCCAAAACTAGTCAAAATGTCAATTGACTTAGGGCCAAATTCACAGTGCGTAGTTAACTTAGAATCGTCAGTTAACTACAGATTTTCAGTACAATCAGCTGACCACAAGGGTACATAAATGCATATCGTCGTTTAAAGCACAAAACCGCGTGTCATTATTCTGCATAACCGCGTAACTGATATTTGCTGCCAAAAATTGATATTGCTCACACAAGCTCTCAGCTCAATCCTTATCCATTCGTCCTGAAATATACTAGCCAGAAATGCGATTGCCTTATAAAAAAGGGAACCATTTTGAAATATGAGTGTTTTTACACTCTAGAAAATAATTTATGCAACCTCACATACGCGGTTTCACATTTTGTTGATACGCTGTTTTGTACTTTAAACGGTGACATACATACATTCATATGTATGGATGTGTATGAATAGCGTATTTATGCACCATATACATACATAGTATGTACATTCATACATACATAAATTCATATGTACATATAATATAAATACTTAGGATGTGCACATGCTCTGTGGTGGTTCAATATGCATCGGAGAAAAGTAAAGTCGGAATTATAATTCTCTTACCTAGATTTGAGCTATAAAGTCACTGATGTTTTGTTTTGAAATCAAAAAATATTTACGGGTCGCTCAAAGGGTGCCATGTAGTATATTATATGCAGTGGTTACGAGATGATCACAAAATCGAAGTTAAATTTACTTTGAAAAAAAAAGGATAGAAAAAGTTGTACACTCTGAAAAATAACTTTAAGTCGAAGTCGGTTTATTCACCCGTAAAAACTCTTCGCCAACCCGTCAAGTTCCGCGAAGTCGATTTCTTTAAATCAATTCTTAAGTATATCCTTCACAAAATAGAATTTAATATCTCTTAGGCTAAGAACGGCAACATTACTTCAAGGTATACAAAAATAAATTTTGTTTAGGATAAACAATATACCCATATATTATGTAAATAGAAATATGGCTATTTTCTACGACAGACTACACTAGTAGTACGCCAACAAGTGACATTGTAAAAAAATTCAAGCAAATTTGTTAGTATTATTTTCTAATAGACTTAAGAAAAAAGCTAAGAAAGTATTTTTTTCAAAGAAAATTTATTTTTATAAACTGCAGTCCAAATTTCATTATGAATACATATTTAAAGTAAAAGGGCGGCCAGAAAAAACCACGAAGTCAGACCTAAAGTTCTGAGGTTTTGGCACGAAAATATCCGATAATTATCGGATATATATATTTTATAATTATTATAAGTATTATAATACTAGCCTGGCCCCACCGATTATATAGGGGAAAAACTATTCAATAGTCCTTGAAAATCTATATTTTGCAATAGGCAAACTAAGTTTAAAATAAGGAGACTTCAAAGAATAATGTGTGCCTATTTTTTTACCATTTTTTCAAGTTATTATTTTTAAAGATTCCCGCTTTGCATTTTTTTTTGGGTTTTGAAGAATATAGATACTCAAGAATTCTAAACCATTTCTTTTACGAAAAACTTTCTTTCCGCATACAAAAATACATGGAAAACTATGAGCAACCTCTAAATATTCTTTTGGTTAAAAAAAAAATTAAACAGGTGAATATTTTTTCGATACAGCACAATCCTAGGGGGTGAAAGCACAAAAATTCCACCTTTGTTTTCTTTGTACCGCCCTAATATACTTATATTGTTAGGGGATTCAAAAGCCGTGTTAACCATGGTAATATCTTAGATCTTAAAATGTTTTTCTATGTAAAAAACGATTGAAATGGTTTTAAAAGATTTCTAACTACATTGAAATGTTTATGAACAGATGGAAAATATATAATTAGATCTTATCATACATAGCGAATCCCTTAAAACAATTTGATTCGTTTATTTACATACAAAAATTTTAAAACTTAAGATATTACGACGCTTATACGGCGTTTCCACGATTCGTTCCCCGTTCGTCATTCGCCTTGCCAATTACCTACCGAATTACGTAATCCGCCATACAAAACTTGAGAGCGAATTGCCTCATTTGTAGATAATTCAGACCGAATTACCATGCGAATGACGAACGAATCGGTGTCTTCTCTAATATTTATCGGAAATATATTGAAGTTTTCACCGGCCTTGTCCCATTTGCTGACACTTTTTCTAGTTATAGAATAATATTAATAAAATATTCTCCATATAAATTAAAATTGTTGATGATAACTTAAATTTTAGCTCCATCTTCGATATTTGCAGGACACAAAAATAATAATGAATAGCGAAGAACAAGAACAAGAACTAGAGCTGCCAAACGAATTAATAATGTGTGGCGTGGAAACAGGGTAATTCACGAAATACTTAGAGAGCGAATTACGAAACGTGGAAACATCGTATTAACACGTCGTGTGAATCCCCTAAGTATTTGTAGGGAAATAAATACATATGTATGTATGTATGCATGGATAGGTATATGCAAATATGCAAAATACTTACTCACATACGTATGTACATACTTATATGTATATGTACACGTAAACTTCTAAGTACATAACAATACTCACTTCTAAAAAGCGCAAATTATTTCCTCTTGTTTTCCTTTTTATACACTAAATACGAAATTGCGAACTTGCAGAATTACATATAAAAACTTAAAGAAAAACAAAGACTTTAACCTATTCTTGAACACTTAACAAACAAACACAACCGATCGCA
>NW_023458567.1:20867146-20868392 GCF_013731165.1 Rhagoletis pomonella | reverse complement strand
AAAAACCGCATTTATGTTCCGATTTGTTTGGCATTTGGCATGTTTAGGTGAAACGTAATAAGACATAGATTTGCAAAAAATTAAGCCTCTGGTAGCGCTTATGTCAAAACAAAAAGTCCAAGAACAATATTAACAAAAACGTTTCAATGGAAATTTGAGTAGATAACGTTACGCCAGGTAATGTCACGTCAGTAGTTCAGCTGATTAAAAATAAAGCAGAAAAGATTTCTGCATATAAAAACTTTGAAAATTAGCCTTAAACATTTCTAATATTACTACAAAAACTTTTATACAATAGTCTTGCCCAATTTGCAGAGTTTTGCAATTTTGTAATCGAAGTCAAAATCCACTTCATACAGTTGTATTTTTTTACTGAATAAGGGGCTATTTAATTGCTATACAAATCTAGATAGGCTTTTTTAATATTTCTTTGCAATATTTTGTCGGACGAGTGTCACATATCGTTATATATTATTATTTCAATATAGCACATACGTACCTTTTTTATTTAAATCAATCACGGTATGTGTTTATTAGAAAAGAAAACTAAAAAAAAAGTATTAATGAAAAAACATCAAAAGCAAAAAACATAAATGAGGAAATTTTAATGAATGTTAAATACGTTTTTAGCCATCATAAATTTAAAAATAGAGTCTGGACATTTGTACGAGCCGCAGTCAACACATTCGTCTTGCAAAAACGACTGAATCATGCAAATATTTATTCACATTTCAAAAATTCCCTACATTTTAAGATACATAAAAATCTGCCCTTTTCCTTTAAATACGTACGCATTTTTCCAGCCAAAAAATCCCTACATGTAGGGAATTTTCCCTAGATGTGGCATCACTGTACATATGTGTGTAGCAATGCGGAGAATTTGTTGATAAAAATCGAAATTGAAACTGAAATGATACACAGGCTTCATACATACATATTTAATATTTATTGCTTGCATGCATATGCATTGGAGATGTCAAATTGTCGATCATTTTCATCATACGAGGCCGGCGTTCGGACACTACGCCAATTGTAGTAGATCTGCTGGATATTTTAGACGAAAAATATTGTCTAGTGAATGTGTGAACTGTGAAAAAGGTATAATATACTGAAATTTTCCTTAGACTTTTTATAATATGTATGTATGTACGCTTCTTTTTTATTCCATTCAACCACGTCATTATTGGTTTTTTATCCTCAAGGCCCGTTTACATAGAACTTTGGCGTTGCGTTGGCGTTGGCGTCG
>NW_023458567.1:20864480-20867046 GCF_013731165.1 Rhagoletis pomonella | reverse complement strand
AGTAATGCATTCCATGCGTGATAAATAATCGAACGTATTTCTTTTGATTTTTAGATCCAATGTATTCAAAAACTCCCAAAAATTGCATATTAAATCACTTTTATTTCTCGATACTAGGTAATGCTAAATTAAATGCCCCACTTTTCCTAGGACATCGCTCTGGGGAAACAAATGCATTTTCGAATGTGAAAAGGGTTGTTTTACTGATTATTTTTTCGATTACTATACATTACATTTTCCCACTGGGTTACTTCCTACAATAAGGATAAAAAAACCAATAATGACGTGGTTGAATGGAATAAAAAAGAAGCGTACATACATACATATTATAAAAAGTCTAAGGAAAATTTCAGTATATTATACCTTTTTCGCAGTATTCACTAGACAATTTTTTTCGTCTAAAATATCCAGCAGATCTAGTACAATTGGCGTAGTGTCCGAACGCTGGCCTCGTATGATGAAAATGATCGACAATTTGACATCTCCAATGCATATGCATGCAAGCAATATTTGTACATACATAACTGTGTACGCGTTGTATATATGTACATATGTATGTATGTATGTATCAAGCTTGTGTATCATTTCAGTTTCTATTTCGATTTTTATCAACAAATTCTCCGCATAGCTACATACATATGTACAGTGATGCCACATCTAGGGAAAATTCCTTACATGTAGGCATTTTTGGCTGGAAAAATGCGTACGTATTTAAAGGAAAAGGGCAGATTTTTATGTATCTTAAAATGTAGGGAATTTTTGAAATGTGAACAAATATTTGCATGATTCGGTCGTTTTTGCAAGACGAATGTGTTGACTGCGGCTCGTACAAATGTCCAGACTCTATTTTTAAATTTATGATGGCTAAAAACGTATTTAACCATCATTAAAATTTCCTCATTTATGTTTTTTGCTTTTGATGTTTTTATACCCGAGCGCACTTGTGCACAAGGGTATTATAACTTTGTTCACATAACGGTTGTTTGTAACAGGCAAAACGAATCGAGATAGATATAGACAAATGTATACATAAATGATCAGGATGAAAAGAGAAATCGATTAAGCAGTGACTGTCTGTCCGTCCGTCCGTCCGTCCGTCCGTCCGTCCGTCCGTCCGTCTGTCCGTCTGTGCACACGATAACTCGAGTAAAAATTAAGATATCTTAACGAAACTTGGTACGTGTACTTCTTTCGGGCGTAGGACGGATGGTATTGAAAATGGGCAAAATCGGACAATAACCACGCCTACCTCCCATATAACGGTAATTTTCAGAAATACGAAAACTGCGATATTTTAGTAACTACTGAAGATTATTAACTCAAAATTGATATTTACAATAATTTTTAGACGAAAAATAAGAATGTTATAAATTTTTGGAAAATGGGCGTAGCCACGCCCACTTATGGTTACATGTGTATATCTTGGCAACCGCTGCACCGATTTCTTCCAAACTTGGCACAGTTATTGGCCCTGGTACAGGATACCAAATCTCCGAAAAGTTTTAAAATCGGACAATAACCACGCCCACATCTCATATAACGGTAATTTGAAGAAATACGAAATCTTCGACAAATCAGTAAATATTAAAGCCAATTTATTCAGAATTGATGCTTTCAACAATTCCTTACCAGGAAATACGTCTATAATAAAATTTTGAAAAATGGGCGTGGCACCGCCCACTTATGATCACATATATGTATCTCGGTAAACGTTCTACCAATTTGTAATAAACTCGGTATTTTTATTGTGCTTGCTACATAAAAGCAAAACGATGAAAATTATTGAAATCGGACTAAAATTATGACTTTTCATGTAACGGTAAATTTTAGAAATGCTTTAAACGTCAATATTTTGAAATTTAAGGACGCTAATTTACTCAAAATTGATACACCTGGGCTTACCGTGTAGCGGTAGCTTTCGGAAAGGTGAAAATCATATATTTAATATTTGCGCCGGGTATTTAATGTTCGGCTCCGCCCGAACTTAGACTTCCTTACTTGTTTCATTAATACTTTTTTTTTAGTTTTCTTTTCTAATAAACACATACCGTGATTTATTTAAATAAAAAAGGAACGTATGTGCTATATTGAAATAATAATATATAACGATATGTGACACTCGTCCGACAAAATATTGCAAAGAAATATTAAAAAAGCCTATCTAGATTTGTATAGCAATTAAATAGCCCCTTATTCAGTAAAAAAATACAACTGTATGAAGTGGATTTTGACTTCGATTTCAAAATTGCAAAACTCTGCAAATTGGGCAAGACTATTTGTATTTTTTGTAGTAATATTAGAAATGTTTAAGGCTAATTTTCAAAGTTTTTATATGCAGAAATCTTTTCTGCTTTATTTATAATCAGCTGAACTTCTGACGTGACATTACCTGGCGTAACGTTATCTACTCAAATTTCCATTGAAACGTTTTTGTTAATATTGTTCTTGGACTTTTTGTTTTGACATAAGCGCTACCAGAGGCTTAATTTTTTGCAAATCTATGTCTTATTACATTTCAACTAAACATGCCAAATGCCAAACAAATCGGAACATAAATGCGGTTTTT
>NW_023458567.1:20860910-20864380 GCF_013731165.1 Rhagoletis pomonella | reverse complement strand
TTAGGCGGTTACAGCGCCAAATAAGAAGAAGAAGAAAAAGGCTCCCAACTAGTAAAATTATACAAATGTATGTAATATTATTGAGTGGTAAGAGTGACAATTTTGTTACGTAATTTTGGTTCATACATTATTGTGTGAGTAAATTAGTCAATTTTTTATGGTTTCTTTTCGATTATTTTGAAAATTAATCGGTTAATCCCACGATTAATCAAAAAGAAAATTTCGATGAAGTTAAATCGTTAACCGAATGAAAATAATCGATTATAATCGGTTATTCGATTAATCGTGCCATTACTATTAATATACACTTCGGTTATGAACCATAACGTATATGAATTCATAATGTATTGTCATCGTGTTCTGGGCTACGTTTCAAGTTTCTAGCCCATCGGGAATCGGGTAAAAAAATTTATCTGAAATTTGATTACACATAGGTGAAACTTAATAAAAGCTTGTAATACACGTATATCGGTTTCTTAATAACAGGGGATGTAAGTAAATTTAACTCGTGACCAATATTAACGCGGTGTGGTATGAGCTTAGTATTCTAGGGTTAAGTAACTTCCTACAAGTTTCAAAAATTCCCATAATGAAAGTAGTTAAAGGGATAAAAATATTTACGATAAAGTTTCCTGCAATTTCTGGATCTGCACCCACATATGTACATACGCATACCCTTTAACACATTTACCTTTAGTGGAAAGTTGTTTCTTCTTCGTTTACCCACAACACATTTTTCTACTTAACACATTTTTCTACTTAACAACTTTTAAAATAAAGGTCTAAAAGACCCGTCTTGGTAAGAGTTAAAGAGTTAACATGTTATAAAAACTTGGTCGCGAAATTTTACTAAAGCAGTCTGAGATTAGAAATCATATTTTTAGTTGTTTTGTACATAATATTTTCCATGAATTAATTCCACTTTCAGCCAAAATGTCAAAACCTTAACTTTCCACAAAGAACAGTTCAGACCCTCTGGATTAGTACTGTCTTCAGTAAAGTTGGTCAAGAAGACATTGAGGTTGTTCACACTTGCCTGGTTATAAGGATATGTGATTATATGGTTATATATTTTATTCAGTTTACAACAATAAAATACACTATACAATGATAATTTTTAACCAGATAACCTGATAACCAGACAATTGTGAATAACCTCATTCTCTTTCGTAATATGTAGCGTCTGTTCATCACCCGTAACCAGTGAAAGCTTTCACAAACCCTATAATCCCTGTTTTCGAATAACTCTGAGTTCTTAAGACAAACATTCTGAATTATAATTGGTTATAACTTTAAGATGCGAATTTTAAATTCTTACTTTCAAAATCTGACGCCTCGAATGTGCTAATAATTTTTATCAGTTCTAATTAAAAACTACTGCAATATTCTGTTTCTCTATTCTACTGTGAAATATAAATTGTTATATCCGTGCCTCGGGTGGGACGATTTATCTTGATAGGTATAAGTACATATACATATTATATGTATTCACATGTATGTAAAAACGTGATCTAGAGAACAATGTTATCGTAATTTTTCCTTTGAAAACTTCAGAAGACCAAAACTAACAATTAGGGTGTTCACAGTTCGTTCGTACGAATGGACCGAAATGCACCAGCTCTGAAAGTAACCAACGTGGAGGAGAAGGTTTTGGCTTCACAGTTTTGGCACAGAAGAAGGACGACTAGGCGGCAGAAAACGCTCCGTTCAACGCATTTGTTCAGGTATGGCTGTAAGAATTTAAACTCCGAAGTTTTGCTAAAAAATCCTGTTTTCAGTGTGTTGGCTTTTATACGGTTGACAAACGGGCTCGCTTATTTGCATAAACAACCTTTATTTGCTTTAACTCAGGCATTTTACTCTTTAAAATGCAGCCGAACAAGTATACGAAATTTTTGGGAATTAACTCGGATGAGGGGAATTTTCGATGACAACACTGGTAAAAACGGCCAGCTGTTGTCTTTTGTACAAGTTACCAAACAAAGAAGCGAGTGGTGAGAGTTGCGTGCTACAATCTTGTAGCTGCCAGGTCCGATCCTCGGTTGGAGCGATTGCCAAAATTTTCTTTTGTTTTTATTATTTATTTTATTTTATTTATATATTTAATTTTACTTTATTTTATTTCCATTTGCTTTATTTTATGTCACTTTTTTTATTTTACTATTAGTTAGTTTAAATTTTTAGAGTTGAATTTTATTAAAAAGTCAACAACAACTAACTGAAAGCAACGTTAAAAAAAATAAAGAACTTATAAAAAATTGTGCTGGCCGTGGGACTCGAACCCACGCACTTGCAGTTCGTTAACCCGCATTACTGCCGTCTGTTATTATGCGCATTTGTGTGCTGGTTTAGCTGCATAATCATGCCCGTCTGTCTTGTGTACATAGGAACTTTCTTAAAATTAAATTTTAAATTTTATAACTGCTTTGACAAAGGTATGCCTTTTTCTGTCCATGACTGTATGCATATAATCAAGACGCTACCCAGCAGCAAAAGATAATAACTAGGAAATGAGTTAGTAATAGCAAAAGTTAGGGTTAACCGCTGAATTTTAACACGGCCGACGTCCTACGAAATTGATGCACCGAGAAAAGAGTTTAGTTATGTCAGCTAAATATGTTTCTCGTAATACATGATTTGGTTATATGTACTAACATTATGTATTTGGTTATAGTTATTAAGTCATGTGTTGACAGAAATACATATTCGATTTTTAACCGACTTCCGAAAAAGGAGGAGGTTATCAGTTCGTCGTAATATTTTTTTTTATGTATGTTACCGCCTCACTTTGGACCACGTCAACCGGTTTCGATAATGTTTTTGGCATCGGAAAAGTAGTGTCTCTGAGGTGGTCCCGTCTGGGTTAGATCCGATCATTGGATCATGAAATATATATATTTTATTTTTATGAGAATTGAAGTCGGTGGGTGGATATATAAATACCCTGCAACAAAATTCAGATACAGTCTGGCAAAGCGCTAGGTCCGCCCTACAAATTTCAGAACTGTCTCTAAACTACTGCAAAAGGGATGCAGAGCTGGCCGGTTGAAACTCATATGTTGACAGTTGCGCTGTCATCAATGTTAGTTATCCTGGTCATGTGAAAGCTGACAAAAGATGCTATACTTTATTTTTTCGATTTTTTAGTCCCTAAAACTAATAGCAAACTGTTTTTGTTTATTGAATATGTAATTCTCTACATAGCTTATGGGGCAACTGCGAAAATATTTTCAAAAATGGTGTTATTGGTAATATTAATGTTATTTTTATATACGTATATATACGTACGTATAAAATTGAATGCAAAATATAACCATAAAATTTAGTTAAGCTACACTTAAGAATAACGGTTTTAGAAAATGAAGGAATAACTGACAATTTATGTTTCTAATTTTAAAGCACAATTTGCCTCAAAAGGTAAATTAGTGCAAAACAAATAGCTATTTAAACATAAAATTAAGTATTTTTTT
>NW_023458567.1:20859254-20860810 GCF_013731165.1 Rhagoletis pomonella | reverse complement strand
TAGTGCAAAACAAATAGCTATTTAAACATAAAATTAAGTATTTTTTTTATTTAGAAAAGGCTCTATACTATACTTCTTAAAACCAGCTCAAAACTTACCACATTTGTTCTACCCGGACGTGACCCTTTTTGAACTATCTAGAAACAGTTGTTGTATGAACTGTCTCAGAACCATCTAAGCCAGAGTCAGCTCAGAACAAGTTCAAAGTTCTGCAGAGGGCGACAGTTGAAAGCATTGATTTGGGATAGATGACGAACCAGTACCGCCCCTTTTTAGGCGGTAGCTCAGCGCAAGTTTTGAACCAGTTTGATTTGCTGCAGGGTACATACATATTATCAAAGCGTAATATTTATGTACATATATACATATTTATGTACGTAGTACACATACATACATAATGTTAGTTTATACATAGCTCTTTTGAATGCGGTGAATCCCCGCGTTAGCGAAAAAGCTGAACGCAAACATTTACGTCGGCAACAGTAGCCGGCATTAGGGTTGTTTTTTCTTGTATCAAGAACCTTAAAGTTGCATATCAAATTTAGTTTGAATTTGAATTAAAAAATAGTAGGTTTTCCTTTAAAAATCTTATATTTTTAATAAGATTCTACTAAGAGGCTATCTAAACTACTCCCATTGCTAGGTAATCGTTAAAATATTGTTTGGCAACCCAATGAATGGGGAATGGCCTATATCGACTTGGGATGACAGCGATTAATTATTTGAGTCAAACCACGCCAACTGGGTCAATGAATTTTCATTGATTTTCTGGAAAGTGAAGACAATTGTGGGAATCTGTAGGTAATTATAGAACAAAAATACACTTTGGATGGTTTTTCGAAATTGCACTTCGTTTTTGTTTTTTTGGTATTATAAGAATATTGCAATTTTTGAGAGAAAAATTCGTAACTCGCGACCCATTCGATGAAATTTTTTTTGAGAGTTGCTGAAGCTTTTCCCTTTGCAATAGAAAGATTTGCAAAATAAAATTTGCAAAACAATTAATTCTTTAATAACAATAATTTAAACAATTGCAATTATTTAGATTTTCTTGGCCTGCGATTGCAGTGAAATTTTGGCACAATATACTCTAAAGTCTTGTTTTTAAGTTCCAAAAAGAAAAAAATGGTCTTTCCAATTTTGACAGTCGCTATCGATTTTTTTCTCACCTTTAAGCTTTGAGTATTATATTCAGTTTAGAGTATATTGTGCCAAAATTTCACTGCAATCGCAGGCCTAGAAGATCTAAATAATTGCAATTGTTTAAATTATTGTTATTAAAGAATTAATTGTTTTGCAAATTTTATTCTGCAAATCTTTCTATTGTAAAGAGAAAAGCTTCAGCAACTCTCAAAAAAAATTTCATCGAATTTCATCGAATGGGTCGCGAGTTACGAAATTTTCTCTCAAAAATTGCAATATTCTTATAATACCAAAAAAAAACAAAAACGAAGTGCAATTTCGAAAAACCATCCAAAGTGTATTTTTGTTCTATAATTACCTACAGATTCCCACAATTGTCTTCACTTTCCAGAAAATCAATGAAAATTCATTGA
>NW_023458567.1:20848690-20859154 GCF_013731165.1 Rhagoletis pomonella | reverse complement strand
TCCCACAATTGTCTTCACTTTCCAGAAAATCAATGAAAATTCATTGACCCAGTTGGCGTGGTTTGACTCATTTGATTAAATTAATCGATTATTTTTGTCCAATATACGATTTAACTGTATCGCAGTTATTTGTTTCCTTATTCGATTATTAGTCGATTAATTGTAAAATAATCGTAAAAATATTTTCAAATATGAATTCTGTAGTTGTCTAAAATTGCAAACAGCCGCAAGAATTGATCAAGTTCAGGGCATACAATGGTAGGTGCATCCTTTTGGAACCGAGGTACAAAAGAACACTCGATTAAATGACGAAATAACAGGTCGTTTAAAAAATACGCGACCTGAAGGGTAGTGTTGTTAAGTGAAAAAACTGTTCTATTATGAAGTGTTAATGGGAAAGTGGAGAGGGAAATCTAACTAATCACATGTTTCTCGCCAGATACCAATACGGTTACAAGTATCTACATAAAAGGAAATTTTACCCGAGTTTAGCGTTCTTTTGTCGTTCGTTTTCCAAAAAAATGCACCTGGTGTAAATAGTGGTGCATGTAAGCCCATTTTAAAAGCTAAAAAACTAAGGGCCGGTTACTCAATGTCTAGTTAACACTAATCTGCGGTTAAACATCATACAACAGGGAACGTCGATAACTATGTTTAACCGGAGATTAGTGTTAACCAGACATTGAGTAACCGGCCCTAAGTGTGGCAACTCGAAATGCCCTACACGCGTTGATATATCGGCGAACCAGTTAGTAAAATGCTAGAAGTTGGTTTAAAATAAGCCGTGTGTAGGCAAGTTGGTCAACTTTACAGATTTTCGTAAAAATACTGTCATTTAGTTGGTATCTCGGTGCCTGCTGAGGGCGTTTTTTCAAAAGCTGGTGCTACTCAAAAGCATATCTTCATTAGCCACAGTTCTGGCAACAAACCAGTTATACTTTGACCTCACCAGTGGAGGGAGAGGAAGGCGTACCCATTCCCTGATTCCCAGGAAAGTGAGTCTCTAGGAGAACAGAGACTGTTCAATCCTAGTTTCCATTAAAGAGACTTCAGGCCCCTTGAGAGAACGCAGCTTTTTGGTTTGGACCGTCTTCAGAACTTTTACCAGTCTAGCCGTTTGACTCAAGGTTTCAATCCGGCAGCATTATTCTTTATAAGAGACCTTCTTCGCAGAGCGAATTATACTATGATCTCACGGCACGTAATCCGCTCTCCCATTCGTAATTGCCACTGTAAACACAAAGCCTTTGGCCAATTCCAGTTAGCTCGGGAGAGACATTTCATCACAATGGTTCCATCCCTCTCTTATGAACGAGAATTGGCTGCAGTGCCAAGGGCAATGACGGCCCGGATCAGATGGATCTTGCAGTGTTTAATTTCCGCAGTAGTCATCTGCCGAGTCTAGTCTTCATCCGTCATTGGAGGGACGTTGGCAGTGAGTTGCTTCTCGACCCACATCCCCTGCAAGAGATTGGTCCTCTTCCGACTCTGAAGAAGAGAGAAATAGCATTGCCTTCCCGTTCTCCTCTAGGATACGCTCCTGGTATATGATGCTGGGGACTTTGGCAATGGTTGGGGCCTCCAGAATCCGTGCCCATTCCGCAAATACCGATGATTTGCCACAGATACTACTAAAGTAGTTTATAGAGTTCATTAAATACAAGTTGTTAATAAAACACGCCACGCTCGCGAGGCGGCTATAACTTTGTTGCTTCGGCTTGACTAACTGCGCAGGGTTGTGTTTCTTACAAGTTGAATTGTGGTTGTTTTCAGAGGTGTATTTCTTTAAGGCGACGTTGACAAATAATAGTTGCGTTCCCCAACTTTTCTGGGCTGAAACCTGTAAAACTGTCACAAAGCAAAAGAAGCCAGAGAACCGAGTACGAGTATATATATATAAAATAGTACCCTGAAATGCCAGCTTAATTGGGTCGAGCCCTCCTCCCCCCCCCCTAAATTTCATTCTAGCTACGCCGATGTCCACAGGAATGTGCAATCTATCATTTTTGGGAAATTTCATACACCCGGAGCCTGATCTAAATTAAAATAGTGGAGTTAAGACACCATTTTTAACTCACCTCGGGGGTGTCCGAGGTGTTTCAACCGCGTTTATTAACCTTTTCTTTTCTCATCAACTATGTATAAAGAAAGTAGTTTATGATTTACGTTCGAACCTCCATACGATCCTTAATATATATGTAATTGGAAATCATTTAAAATTCTCAATATTTCAACAACTACCGCTCACTTTCTTAACTAACACAGCGGAAGCATCAAGTGCAGCTGGACTTGTCTGGTGGATATACAACTGACGCAACCTCGCAGAGAAGAGACACAATTAGGGAAGTTTTTTGGCCTCGACCCATACCGACATATTTTGGAAAATACTATTTTTCACTTCTTTGAGAGAGTTAAGGCTCTGTTATGCATACTTGGCATTGCATGCACTGCTATACCATTTTTACGTAGAAATCAAAAACCAACAGACTTTTACGTATGTAATGCTGTGCGTTGGGTAACCGCTTACACGCGAAGCTCATTTAACAGATTCCTTATGTGACAACTCTCAAGCCTTTATACCATAGGTAAATTTCTTCTTTAGGTAAGTGTAAAATAGGACCATCTACACTACAGGTCTTTAAGGCCACTTACCAACTTGACTTCATAGTTTTTCAATATGAATGGAAATTTACTCCTAGCTCCAAACTTATTCTTCTTGAAGATTGGTAGTTCTTCCTTGTTAAAAACAACGTCTTTGTCCCGGTTGTTCGGCCTTCTGAAAGTCTCACCTTGTGATTATTAAAAAAAAACCTGAAGCAAGTCATAAAGTTCTTGAACATCTATCTCACTGCTGATATTCTTCCCTGATTTGCTAATAACGTAGTAACGTTTTTCGGTTTGGTATTTTTGCCTGAACTCTATTTAAAATAGGGCTGTTCAGGATATTGTGGAAATGGTATTGGATTTACATTTGGAATTGCATTTGCAAATTTTATGCCTCCTACCATGGAAATGGTTTGCATTTTATTGTCGTGAATTTACAAATGCAAGATCATATGCACAAGATCCTGATCAGCTCTAATGCTTTGCCTATGTACTGCCGAAGCACGACAATAATTCGAAGATTTCCCGATCATTAGCCCTTTGGAACCTGCCAAATAGAAAATTAACTACAAATATGTATGTATGTACGTACATTGTTCAATGAAGTAATATTTCCACTTCAAAAGTCCTTCAATGCTTTGCAAACATTTGAATTAGGTTTATTTGCTTATGATATGTATCTATCCTTATTTGTATGCGGCGACTGACAGCAAACACATGTTTTCAGTTTGTTTAACACGAGATGCTTGACTGAACGGTTAGTTTCCACAGTAAGTCCTTTCGACAATTGGATATTCGAAGCATATCTAGGGTTTTTTTTTACATTTGTACCCCAAGAACTTACATAAGTGTATAAATTGTACAAAGTAAATAGGTCTAAGTATGTTGGTATGACAAAATGCAGGCAAATACAATTTTGGCTGTCGAAAATTATGTCTTTCACACCTTTTTCCATTGTTTCCATTTATTTTACCTACATTCATCCGTTTAGTTCACTGCTTTTGAACATACCCCAGGTATTTGTATACATACATATGTACATACCTTTTTCTTCCTCTTCACTTTATTACCTCAAAGATAATTCCTACTTTTGTCAACTTAACTCAGCTTATTGTTCGCATTTCATTACTACATATTCTTCTTTCTTCCCTTTTCAACTCGGTTGACTAAATATTCTTTAACTATTCAAATGCAAATAAGTTTGAAAGTAGTTTAAGTTGAGCTGTTGCAGCAATTTATTAATAATTGGAAGTGTTTAAGATGGTTTTAATAACAAATAAATATTAGAGCAATTCGAAAATTGTTGGATCAACAAACCATTCAAAGGGTTGAAATAATGGGCATATTCGTAGTCGCAACAAAGTCGACTCTTAAAGTTAGTTTCAGCTTCTTTTACAGATATTCCATTGAAAATTATGTCAAAAAGATGCAACTAACTTTACATTCCACTTTATGTTGACTTGAATATGCCCCGATGTGTACATACATCTAAGTGTGTACATATGTATGTATGTTCACTAGGGTGGTCCAAAAATGCATGTGAAAAAACTTTTCGTAGAAATTGTATAGAATTCTTGAAAATCAATATTTTTCGATCGGAAAACTCTGCTTCTCTTCAGGAGTTTCCCAATAATAATACCCAATTGTTTATTGTATTGTATAGTTTCGGGACAGTGCAAACAATTAGTGTATCGAATATAAAGTTATCATCTGATGCAAATTTAAGGCGGAAAAAGTTGAGAGGGGTTATTCAGAAGAATAAATAGGCACGACAATTGATACCGATATTGTAAATGTATTGTGGCGAGACAAACAAACTTGTAGGCTCTTTTTCCCTACTTGGGTATACAGAATTTCTTGACAAAGCACATGGACAACTCTATACGTAACTACTGATACGCGATGGATCAGCAAAACGAAGCAAAATGTTGAAATAAACTACACGCATGTTATAAGAGAGTACAACAAACACATGAGCGAAGTCGATTTGATGTATGGTTTGATCGGACGTTATGAAATCGCGAAATTGGGCCAACCGCATTTCTTGTCATTTGACTATAGTGGACGCATATATTTTATATTACCGAATTCATCATAACACAAATAAATTACGTCCACAATAATGAAACGTGGCCGACTTTAATATAATACTCCTTCAGCTAAACCAAAATGAACAAACCTTTCAACCGTAAATGTTCATAATGATCAATTTGGGAATCGGTGTACTTTTTGGACCGATCTGGTAAAAAATGTGCCAAAGGCCTGGTTGCCAGTCAGAGAAGCAAGCTTTTTGTGCAAAATTTCATAATAATCTATGCAATTCACCAACCAAAAAATATTTTTCTCAATTTTCACAACAAGCCTTAGCATAACTAATATTAAAAGTTTATACCATTTGATAAAAAAATGATTTCAACCCGTAACGCGTTGTTGTAAAAATTATGTACGTACATATGTCGCTTGAATTGCCAGGAATACGCCCAACCCGTAAGAGTCAAACGGGTACTCAAATAAATTAACATCAGATTCGTATTTACCATCCGTATATTATTATGAAATCAAACAAAAAATGTAGTATTAGAGGGTTAAATTGTGTTTCTGCATCGATTTACTCGTTTGTCTTCATGTTGGAGAACAGGATATTTCAAATCAGAGGAAAAAAATATCTCCTTTAGAGCTTCCTAAATTTCTTTCGCCTGATATTTCATGACTTTAATCATGTGGTGTTTGTTTCCCCAACGAGTTGTGCATAATGGTTCGACGGTGAGATTTGGGACATGATTTTTGAAAATGGTTAAAACTGGAAAACTGGAAAAATGGTTTAAACAAAAACATATGTAAGTCAAAGTAAAAAGTCTTAGAGCCGCGCCACATACAGCTTTCACGTTGCTTCGCTTTGACGTGGCTTCGCGATTTTTTGTTACTTCACGAAGGGAACTCATTTTTCAACAAAAATAACAGCAAGATGACGCTGGAGTTGTATACTAAGAGCCACAGTGTACACTTCGTAGGGTAAATCAGGAAGTAGCAGCCAAAATGTGACCACCTTAGCATCGCGAAGACTGGGCTGAGATGATTCGACCTCATCGTCCTCTTGGCAAATGCTACAGGGGGAATTAATTAAGATTTCTAACGTTACTGTATGAATACCAATCTCCAGTCACACCGTCTCTCCCAGTCATCGTTTCAGGAGATTTAGTTAGAAACGATGTTACTGGAGCCATTTCGAAGGCTAAGTAAAATGTATGATTAGATGCAAAACTCACCAGAGTTTCCAGTTTTTGAGCCAGGTTTCCCTGAGCTAATGACAGTTGAATCCGAGACAATTCGGCCTGCAATATCTACAAAATAGACCGCTCCCCCACAGCAGTGCGCGACGCTTTTCTAGCCCTCTCCTCAATGTGTGTCTTCCCCGATAGCTTCTTATTAAATATCAGGCCTTAGTACTTGAACCTGTGGGAGAGCTTCATGTGGACACTTCCTATCAAGGGAAGAGCGACATCGGGTATCTTCTACTTCTTGGTAAGCAAGGCCAGTTCCGTCTCACTGGGGTTGACGGCAAGGTCGCCCACCTAGTTACCAAGTTGTTATCTTGAGTCAGATCAAACAGGATATCCAAAAATCGTCCCCTAGCCATAACAGCCACATCATATGCGTAGGCGATCACCCGATATATGCCTACTGCATAATCTTTATGAGTGAAGGCTTATTCTATCCATTCTAATTAGGTATGTAGGTCGGTATCCGAACGGCCTTTGCAATATTGAACTCTGGAACGATAGCCACGAGGAACTCCGTTACTTATGATCAAGTCCATCAGTGTCTTCAACTTTTTTAGCACAACGAAGAGAGACTGATAGGTCTAAAGTCCTTGGTGGAAACATGAGAGCCCTTACCAGTCTTCGGGATGAATGAAATGCCGACGACCTTCCAAGTCTTGAGGATGTCCTCGGTCCTATCGCAGTTCGCCTAAATAAGAGTCAGACAATTGCATGACACCTCTACACCCTCCTGCATCTGCGCTGGTATGATACCATTGGATCCCACTGACTTGAATGGTTTGAACAAATTTATCGCCCAGACCAGATGACGATCGCCTAGCAGGTGGGAGAGGTAGGTGAAACCCTCTTGCGTTGCCCCAACAGAGGCTTCTCATGGGAAAGGCTTGTAAGGAAAACGAGCATCAAGAAGAAACTTTTGCGACTCCTCTCTGCTCATTGTTTGATTCGATTTTCACGCATCGTCTGCCATAGACGCTTTCTTGAGAACATTAAGTATTTATCAGATAATGGTGTAGGGAACAGTAAAGCTAACCTAAACAGAACTAAAGAATTTTGTGACTTTTAGTCTCTTCGCCTTCCCATTTCATACTCCATTGTTCGGCTGTGGCTTCTCGTTCGATCGTCTTCCACTTACAGTTGCGACCTTATATTCCATTCGCATTTTTCGCATAAAACGATTTTATTGCAACATTTACATATTAAAACCTGCGTATACATTTATTAAACCACATTCTGCGGCAAACGGAAAGCCAGCCAACTGATTCTAGCCACCAAACCAACCAGCAATAAAAGTGCATTAATGTTTTCGAGCAGCTACTTAGGCTTCGTGACTACTCGTGTTTTTTACGCGCGTGCACGCAATGTGCGCACCAGCAGCTACGCTGTGCAACTTGCCACCTGCCATCGCCACCAGCGGCTGTCTGCTGCGCTCAGCATCATACCACGAATACCACTAATGCGTGTGTGTGATTGTGGAAGCGCGTGCCATTCGATTTGATGTTGCATGGCTTGCGTTTATGAGTGCACGTTGCATTTTTATTGGTAATTTCTGGGTTTTTACTTATTTCTTATTGTGCTTAGTTGAAAGAATAGCACGTCTTGTGGCCACACCACTTCGCGCCACTTAAAAGTATATACGAATGTAAACTTCTCTAAGTGCTTGGCCGAACTTCTTCTGCAATTTGTGGTGTCCGTTTTGACGTTGTCATACAAATGCAGGGACCTGCTGTTTTACCCGGCCGCCGAAAAGCAAATGGATTTTGTAAGAAGCTTTTTCCAGGCATAAAGGCACTCGGAGGTCTGCCATTGCCTCCCAAGGGGCGACTGCTGTTTAGAAAAATCTGTAAATTTTTGTGGATGTTGCTCTGGCCAAGGTTCTAACCTTAGTCCCTCGGAGTGGTAAAAGGCACCTATAACCACTCGGCTATAGCGGCCGAATCTCTCGCCACTAGCTGTTGGTAAACTTGAAATCGTCACTGTTCTATCGTTCTAAGCAGCGCGCCAGTTGTTGCTATTAAAAATAAACGGCATCGCCCATTTAAGGATTGCGCATGCGTTGCATTTGGCTTGATTTTTATTGCAGCATCACTATTCCATTTGGTGCATAGCTGGATGCTTCTCTATGTAACTGCGTACATACGTATACTGAAATGTTGTGAACCCTTCGGTGCGTTGGGCGCGCATGCGTGATATGTTCCTGTCAGCTTAGATTACAACGCAAAGATAGATACGTACAAATGTAGCTGGTTTCCTGGACAGAGGCCAAGATGTACGGCCGTTTGGCCGTAAGAGCTATTCGTTCCACCAAGGCTGTTTATGCACATTTATTGATGCATACATATGTTCATACATCCTTACTTACCCATTCCAAATCTCCTTTTCGTTTTATTTCATTCCGAAATAAATAGTTCTTTGTGGAAATTGATTTACTTTTGCTTTTGCAACTTCTCATCTTATCTGTGCATTGTAAACGTTTCGCGCTAATTTAACACGTGGCATGTTTATGATTGTAAGCAACGCGCAAAGCGGCAACGAATTTAAAATGTATTGAAATAAGTACTGCCAGACAAACGACTTTTTTTTTGCGAAAATAACTATAAGAAGATGTGCGCACTCAATGGTTTTATGCATAGAATGCAAGAGTTTTACCGAATCTTCGGAGGCCTCGAACTTATTTTTAATGGAATGAAACTATAAGCATCTAAATTGGCTTCATCAGTTCCGTGCCACAGCCGAGAACCCATTAAACGTTGGTTTCGAAATTTGATATATGAAAAAGGTAGTTAGTTAGTAAGACTCCCTTGGTTTTATACCTAAATGTTTGTGCTTTTCGAGGTAAGACATATGATGAACTCCAGACTCTCCAATACTAGGTCAGTTCTTATCCGAGATAGAAAGTCCTTGAAGCAGTAGTGGACCCCCGTGCCTGATTCGTTTCTCTTGTTTTGCATGGAATGGCAAAAATTTAAAGTATTCTGACTCAGGTTGTTTTATTTAGAATGGCGAAATTGAGATGAAATACTCGTAGTAATAGCGCGGTACGAATTCAACTGTACTGCAGACAACAATGTTTATTTCCTGTGTTCGACTATCATACGTACATATGTTGCTTTGGAAAAAACTTTCTCGTGAGCCTTTAGTCGGCAGGGCTATTGGAAGTTGACTCTAACATTCTCGTTCTTCATTCTGTTTTCAACTGGCAAGGCCATTGGAAGTTTCTCAATTTACCTTAGTTGCTTTGGAAACAAGCATTCTCTTTTGGTCTTATTGAAATGGCCCTTCCTGTAAGCGTTCCTTTAGAAACGTGCTGCCTTTTGTACTCGACGATGGAATGTAGAGACCTTAATGGTGGAGTTCAGCACCGAGCTAAGGCTAAAGTAAATTCCTAGCGTGCCCACCAGATTGTCCTCCGGCTAGTAGAATACGAAAGCAGCACAACGACTCTAACTTTTTATCAAGTACATAGAAGTATTAAGGTGACTGGACTTCGTTTTGTAAAGAGTGAGCGGAAGTAATTACGAACGTCGCCAAGCCAAAGGTGCCTGAGGAGACTAGTCGATCATTTTTAAGGGAAAAAAGTGTGAATGACTAAGCAAGTCGGTCGGGCCAGAAATGTAATCTGAACACATCATCAGCGTAAACCTAATATTTGTATATGTAGTCTACAAGCCGTCGTTGAAAAAGGGTATAAAACAAATCAACAACGCGTGCTTTAAGAAGTTACTTTGCGTATGAAAAAGTTATTGCTTAATGTTAAGAACCAATGTCCTCACAAGCTTTGTGCCCGCTATAAATGTGTATTATTGTTGCTAATCTTGACCCACGCCATTAGAGCTGGTAACCTGTGAACCGGCAAATGTATCCAAGGTCTTAGAGAAGTGCCAGGATCTTAAAAAATAAAAACGTGTAACTAGGCGTAATACTTAAGGTTGGCATAAGAGAATGGTAGTCATTGCGCAAAGTTTTAATAAATGTATCCATCAGGGTAAGCAGTGCCCGCTTTTTTTCTTAACAGCGGTTGCACCTCGGCAGGCAATGACAAACCGCCGAGTGTATTTCTGCCATGAAAAACAGCTTCTCATAAAAATACAATCGCCGTTCGGAGGCGGCGTAAAACTTTAGGTCCCTCTCCTTTGTGTGACAACATCAAGGCGCACGCCACAAATCGGAGGAGAAGCTCGGCCAAACACTAATATATGTGTAAGCGCCAATGTATTGTTATTATTGTCTATCAGGGATTCTTTCCTAACGAATGAAAAATTCAAAGGCTTATGTAGTTCTAGACCCGGACAAGTGACAGGATGAGCCACGCTATGGAACTGGAAGCACGAATCGCGCTGATAAGAAGAGGTAACCTTTTTTGGTAATACAATTTTCCGGCTAAAATGGCTTTAGGAGATATTTGAAATTTCTGGCCCTACATGTGGCCTACTACATTTAACTATGTACGAGCGTGAATATGTAAATTATTCTTTGATTTGAGTCGAATTTTTACTCCACACTCCCAGAAATGACCGTATGAAAAGGTACAGGAGACGTAGATTCATGTAAAGAAACTTATTCCATTCTTCATATTTTT
>NW_023458567.1:20847570-20848590 GCF_013731165.1 Rhagoletis pomonella | reverse complement strand
GAGACGTAGATTCATGTAAAGAAACTTATTCCATTCTTCATATTTTTGTATTTGTGCTTTAAAGTCGACCTGATTGCTATTTTAAGGTTTCCAAAGAAGTTGTAAACTGGCATCAATCTCTCAATTAGAAGGCTGATACACTTAATTTGGTTTCCAAGCCATTGGAACATTTTCGAAACTGCATAGTTCATTAGCTGGTCACGGAATGAAATCGACCGATACTGGAATCCACGACTGTAATTATAGAGCATTTCATCAGATTACTTCGTATAATTAAGTGCCCTGCTAGTGAAGCCTCTGCCCGGGTGACAGGTAATAAGATCAACGGAAATAAGGTCACCCTGGTGCGAAATAAAGTCAATTGACATTATTACCTTTTTAAAAACGAAATAAAATCCATTGACATTATTTCTCTTTCAAACATTAAATTTGTTTAGCTTCGCGGCGGCCTTCGTCGGCGCGCACACCACGTCACGCTACGCCGCGGCCCCCCCTTCCCCGTCTCCCGCCATGCTGTAACGCAGGTAGATTTATTTTTTGTATGCGTTAAAATAAAATTTTTATATATTTTAAACATCGAGGGCTTATATTCAGTAAAATACCCTCTATCTGCACAATTTTCACAAAGATGAGATTCTGATATAGAAATCCAACTAAGCTTTAGCTGTCATCAGTGATATTAATGCTACCTTATATAACGACAGGTAATAAGTCCCAGATGGTTTCTAAAATCACAAATTAGTTTTTGTGCAAATTGCAGATAGATGGTATTAATGAACTTAAGCCCTCGATATTTCACATTTTTATATTTGTAAGTTAAATTTCGTTGATGCTGCCAAAAACCTGGGCGTGACTTTCAACAGAACATTAACATGGAAGAACCACATTTTAACAGTAATAGGCAAAGTGTACGGAATGTTGCGCTCCTTATGGATTACCCAGTACTTTACACCTATTAAAGTCAGACTGATCTTAGCCAAGACATACTTGCTTCCAACCATGCTTTATGGTTGCGAACTG
>NW_023458567.1:20845728-20847470 GCF_013731165.1 Rhagoletis pomonella | reverse complement strand
TAGCCAAGACATACTTGCTTCCAACCATGCTTTATGGTTGCGAACTGTATGCTAATTGCGATACTACGTCCAACAGAAAGCTCAATGTCTTATTTAATAATATTGCCCGATATATTTTTGGTATTAAGCGCAGATATCACATCTCCGAACATGCTATAAGAATATATTCAATTTCCTTTAATAACTATTTGAAACTCAAGGTTCTAATACAACTACATAAAATATTGGTAAACCAGAATCCTTCTTACCTCTATGAACGATTTCAAGCAACTCGATCAGCGCGTTCCTCGCAATTGCTTTATACGACCTTTAATTCCAAAGTATCTGAGCGCCAGTTTTTTGTGTATGCTGTCCGTCTACGGAATACTTTACCTTTGGAGATCAGGGGCGTAAAAAGCACATTGCACTTCAGAAGGGAACTAATGCGATTTTTACAGAATGATTACTCAAGTGTGTACATATATCATCTGTCAGTTACTCCTTTATTCATCTCTGATTTTTCACTACCTTTTCCTTTTTATCAATTCAGTCATTTGTCCCTATTAAATATTTCCTTTCCCAGGCTGTGTAATTCTTAATTTTTTATATTTATTATTATTACGCCCTAGTTATGTAAGTCTTTAATGTATTTGCGTATAAAATAACGTTCCTATCAATAGGTCATTTAAAAATTTTTCCATTTGGTTTAATGTTATATACTAATTAAGTATCAAACACTCGAAATATAACTCATGATTTTTGTGTTTGTATTACAATAATAAATAAATAAAGTAAAAATAATAGTGTTCGCTTTATTTTTGTGGAAACGAAACATGTTTGGCAAGTTATGGATCATTTCTACACTCTTTCTTCAAATATTTATCGTATTCCAGCTGTGCGCAGGCGTTTAGTTTTTCGCATCGTGTTTTTAGATATTCGTAATTTAAATTTTTCTGATAAAATCAATTGGTGGTAGTTCATGATTGTGTGTGGATTAATATCACAACACTGAGGATTTGGCAAAAACCTTTTTCATCTATTAAAAAACAACACGTACGGGGCAATGTTTATTGTAAGAACAACATTTTTTTCTATGAATCGACATACTTTAAGCATTGTTGACGCTATTTCCATTTGAATGAGGAAATAGCGTCAATGACTTTATTTCCAAATTTTTGTTGACTTTATTTCGCTTTTGAAAAGGTAATAATGTCAAATGACTTTATTTCGCACCAGGGTGGGAAATAAAGTCAATTTACCTTATTTCCATTGACCTTATTACCTGTCACCTCCGCCCGACTTCCTTAGCTTTTTATGAAATCCTCATTGTATTAAACCCACCTGTGTGAAGAGGAAAAGGACCATCCTACAACTCTCCTGCCAGTTGACCTGAGCGCGGAGATTTCTTTGAAGAGACTACCAAATTTAATTCTATATATAAGAACCAACAATCTAATGATTTGCCTTTACAAGAAAACCCGTGGTGATTCGCCAGAAAGTTTCCTCTGATTGTTTGCGCATTTGAAAAACCACTCTCGTGCATTATGCAGGCCTACAGCGACAAACAGCATACGGAGGCGAGCCATATTTATTTATGACTACTCACTCATATGAATGTATGTACGTATTTTGCTGCCGGCATGTTGAGTTACGAAGCGATGTGATGAAGTTGATTAGCGCGTCTAATTACTAAATCTAATGAACACATCTTGCCACACATGAGCTGAAGTGACGGCTGCAGCACCGGAAGATGCCGAATACTG
>NW_023458567.1:20842736-20845628 GCF_013731165.1 Rhagoletis pomonella | reverse complement strand
ACATGAGCTGAAGTGACGGCTGCAGCACCGGAAGATGCCGAATACTGACAGATGGTTACCAATAGCCGATTGTCAGACAGCAAATGACTTAGTCAAGTGGAATTTTTAATCTATTTTGCTAATTGCAAAGTTTACTTCGAAAATACAAAAAAAAAAATGTGTGCCATACATATGTGCATGGAAGTAGAGTAGTAGAGAATTCAAAACATTACGAAAGTTGTTGCTACTTAGCTGTTAAATACGTTAGTAATTCAGTAGCCAATTCAACCGAATGGCAATTCAACAGATTTTGAATGCACTTCTCGAAAACTAAAGAGCAAAGGCAAGACGAACGAGCCGCAAAAATGTGGAGAGCACGACATTGGTCTCAACAAGTTGGTAATGAAGGTGCAGCAGCTGCATTGAAGTTCAATATTATTAAATTGTCGGAGCGCTGCGGAAAGCAGAAGAAGAGATTTTAGTTTAGTAGAGTAGATGCAAGCTGACGGAGAGTCACAGTTGCCTTTAGAAGCGGAGTTGCTAGGAGTCAGAAATTCCAACGACAACTGAAGTAATATGCTTTGCAATAAAAGCCAATTACAATTTAATGACTTTTGAGGCGAAATGCGAACAGCGCAAACAAAAATTAGCGAAACAAAGCATATTTATAACGATATTTAACGCTAATGGGTTATGCAAGTTAATAGCGTACATGCGTGGTAAATGTCTGCTTCATTTCATTGCAACTTACTTCATCTTCATTCATATGTATTAGGCAATGTTTTATAGATAAAAATAAAAAAGTTGGTATACAGGAAACTGTCGGATCCATAAAGTCTATTGTATCTAATAGCAAGAAAAATTTAAATACCTTAAGAGTCTCCAAAGAAAAGCGAAACATTTAAAGCAGCCGAAAAATAAACAAGTAATTTCGAAGCAAAAAACAAAAAACAACAAAAACGACTTCAATTCAACTGTGAGGTAACACCTTTCCTTTAAAATAGAAATCGGTTAACGTGGTTCAAAGTTATGCGGTAACATACATTAAAAAAATATACATATTCCGACGAATTGATAACCTTCTCCTTTCTGTGAAGCTCACATCCAGAAGAACCGAAAAACGGCTGCGGAAGAACCGGAAAATGGACTCAGAATAACCGAAAATATAAGTAAAAAGAACTGAAAATCCTTTCCGAAAGAACCGAATCTTACAGAACCCGAAAATCGGCACGAAGCGAACATTGCACTATTGTCAAACAATTTATTGTTTTGGCATCAAGTCTAAATATGAAAATATCAACTCGAAATTCGGTTTAGATATCATAAACCTTCATAGATCTAAAGTGAGCTAACCCAAAATTCAGATGAGGAAATATAGCTATTTGTGATCCACGACACATTCAACGCAATTAGTACAAGAACAGGTAAACCCGCTCTTAGAAGAAACTAGTTTTTCCTAGGCTAAACTAGTTCTACCTAAATCCAATACATCCGTCCAATGCGGAAACAAGTTGGATGCAATAATACTGTGGACTGCGTACCTGGAGCGGACAGATGAGCGTTATTTTTTTGAAGGGCGGCCGAAGGCCGTCTACGCGGAAGGTGTTCTGCGCAAAAATACTGTGGCCCCTGATCTAGTTTAGCCTAGGCAAAACTAGTTTGTCCTAAGATCGGGTTTGGCCGGTAATAAGAAAACGTTTTGAGGTTGATATTTAAAGGATTATATAATTAAAGATGAATTTATTGAATTCAATGCCATGTACAAACGAGTTCAGACCATTAAAAGGTTAACAATATATGCAATTTTAAACGAATAATGAGAAGATGTAATTTAAGATGTTGATACACGGGCGGTTAAGAAGCGAGTGAGTTGGTTTGCTAACTTATCGTTGAGCCAGTACGGATTTCGGGTTGCCACTTGAGTTTTGCAATATAGCACCCGCCTTGCCACGTAGATCAGTTACTCCGAAAATTGGATAAGATCCATGTCTTCGACACATATGCATATTATAATCATTAAGAATCCAATATTTGCATTCATTGGAAGTAAGTTCTGTGCATTGATTAATACATACAAGAAAATTGTCCTATTTTTTTTGAGTTGATGAAAAAAACTTGAGAGGGTACATGAGAAGGGCTTTTCTGCGCTTGGTATGAATAACTAGCCGAATTTCGCCAAGAAGAGAGGCAAACGTTTTGATACCCAAAACCGATTTCCATCTTTTGGCTTTCCCTGATATTTTCAGCAGTAGTCGAAAGCAATATTACTCTTAGCATGCCATCAAGGAGTGTTGCATAACGGATGCCGTGTAACTAATTACTTATTTCTTCTTAAAAAGTACCCGACCAACTTCTTATTGAAGAGGAGAGCATTTAATAAAAGAAAAACAAAACATCAAAAATATTTTCCATCGCTTAATTATGCAGCGTAATAATAACAACAACCATCACAACTCATTAGATCATAATCGTCTAGGCCTGCAAGAAAAGCATTTGCAAAATAGTGCAAGACTAAACGTATGGGCAAATGGACAAGTTCGTCGACGTGACTTCGATGGCACTGCTTAAAAAATAGGAACAATAAACCGAAAAGCCATTTAGTCACAACATACGGCTAATGGATCGGCTGTTGGACGTCTGACTGTCCTAGATAATGCAATGCCTTGCATCGCTTTTTAGTGCAGTGTGCTTTTTATTACCCTACCTTCGTTGCTGTTGCTGGCGTGGTAAACTGGCGCGTCAGCAACCAAGCGGTGGCAATATTTATGGTAATGGTGTTACTGCAGCCGCCGTGTTGTTGCGACAATCAAAAATAAATGAAATGAAATAAACTGAAACAACTAAATAAAAGACAAGCAAATCAACCAACTCGTGCGCTTCATTATTGGCATTTGGCCAGCAATCGGTGTTATG
>NW_023458567.1:20840586-20842636 GCF_013731165.1 Rhagoletis pomonella | reverse complement strand
AACTCGTGCGCTTCATTATTGGCATTTGGCCAGCAATCGGTGTTATGCCCGTCGCGTCTGCGCAATGTGCATTCGTTCAAGGTGCAACAGACACACCGAGTGCGCACAAGCCAAGTGCTGAGATTGCTGCTGCGTCATGTCGACGACGTTTGCTTAATTTATTACCTTCACTAGAAAATTGCTGAATGCATGGCGTCTTTGACGCTACACCACCGGTGCAAGAAGGTAGTGCGTGTTGTATTGGCAATGAGATCGACCGATGTTTTTCAAGATAATGAGTCGATGCGTCATGGCGGATGTTAGATATACATATGTATGTTGCAAGATGTGTTGTTTTGCTTGTATGTAGGTAGTTTTAGCGCTTAAAAACAAGTCAAATTTTTTGTGAAAAAATCTATGCATTCGAGAGATGTACTCTGGAATTACGAAGAAAATTTTTGATAATAACTTCATCGGTCTGGAAAATGGTTGTGACATCTGAATCGGCGGTTGTACAGTGGATCCTTTGGAATGGAAGTCCCGAATAACCACACGTAACTAATGTACTTCACCGACACTGGATTTGTTGTCGTTACCAATCTCCACCAATTAGCTACTTTTTTCCTTTCTTCTTCGCACTAATACGATGATAGCGATAAATTGGCAGACAGCTCCTTTTATGACAGAATAAGCTATCATCGTTTAACTAATTCAGTCGAAGAGCTCAGACGAACACCAAAAATTCAGCCTCGAATAGAGGGACATACCTACACAAAAAAAAATTAAGTCTATGCCACGGTTAAACCCCAATTAGCATTTTCGAGCATTCTTTACTTCTTGACTGGGCCATGAATTAGCGAATAATCTCATTCCATATTAAGCAACGATCTTCGTGTTGCAAAATCTACGCGATATTTCCACTGAGAGTAATTTGGACCTGGAGAAAACTTTTTAACCAGGCATGGACTCTGAGCTCAAAGCTCAGAATGGATGGGCTTTTAGCCTACTTCTTCGCATTTGAGTGGTCAAAATATTACATAAATAAATTCCAAGGTTTCTAACAGTACTCTTCACAAGACAAAGCACCGGACAGATATTTTGGGTAGATCGTGGAGGTAGAAAGATACAGGCTTTCGAACTCCGTTACAAAACAAAGCGGTTTTAAAATTCCAGGTAGAAATGCTAGACCAGGAAGTCTGAACAAAGAGATTTTCTCACTCCGAGTCCAGATACGTATATTGTTACACAGACGGCTCAAAAATACGCGGATCTGCAGATTCGGACATGTATGAATAATGTGACCAACTATTTCATAGCTCAAAGAAGTACAGGACCTGAGAACAAAAAATGCTGTGAAAATAATGAAAAAATGGTAAAAGCAGAATATACAACAACATTGACAGTGTACCAAATCCAACAAATCGAATTTTTTAATTAACAAGTAAAGAAGTATAAGTTGAAATGGATTAAATATAGTTATTTCACCTTTCTTTAAACTATGTACATGAAAATCTGGGGGTTTCTTCCGATTTCAAACATTTTCGATAATATGCTCAATTAGACTTATTGATATATTTAAATAAATGAACTGGGCATGGTGGAAATCGATAAAGTGTTTACCGAGCATAAGTAAGCGGTGTCGTGCCCATTTACATTATAGATATTACAAAAAAAAATTAATATGGGCGGTCTATATAAGAGCAACAGAAGCCAAATCAAGAATTTTTAGAAATTTTTACTTTCTGTCTGTCTGTATAGAAATATAAATAGAAAGCAGTTTTCACCGATGTATTGCTTGAGGTCTAACTTAAAATCTAGAAGAAGAAAAAAATTGGAGAGCTGCCACTTGTTTGAAAATTACAGTTTTGCTAAATTGATAAGATATATTAAATATTGCAATATGGTTGTCCAAATAAAAAGATTTCAAAAGGCTCACAGCCGAAAATTTTTTTGGAGAACGCTGGCACCTGTTTGAAAATTTTTTATTTATTTTAATTAATAAGATAAATTAAATATTGCAATACGGGTATCAAAACAAAGAGGTTTAAGAAAGTTTACTACCGGGAATATT
>NW_023458567.1:20837375-20840486 GCF_013731165.1 Rhagoletis pomonella | reverse complement strand
AACTCGTGCGCTTCATTATTGGCATTTGGCCAGCAATCGGTGTTATGTCCGTCGCGTCTGCGCAATGTGCATTCGTTCAAGGTGCAACAGACACACCGAGTGCGCACAAGCCAAGTGCTGAGATTGCTGCTGCGTCATGTCGACGACGTTTGCTTAATTTATTACCTTCACTAGAATATTGCTGAATGCATGGCGTCTTTGACGCTACACCACCGGTGCAAGAAGGTAGTGCGTGTTGTATTGGCAATGAGATCGACCGATGTTTTTCAAGATAATGAGTCGATGCGTCATGGCGGATGTTAGATATACATATGTATGTTGCAAGATGTGTTGTTTTGCTTGTATGTAGGTAGTTTTAGCGCTTAAAAACAAGTAAAATTTTTTGTGAAAAAATCTATGCATTCGAGAGATGTACTCTGGAATTACGAGGTAAATTTTTGATAATAACTTCATCGGTCTGGAAAATGGTTGTGACATCTGAATCGGCGGTTGTACAGTGGATCCTTGGGAATGGAAGTCCCGAATAACCACACGTAACTAATGTACTTCACCGACACTGGATTTGTTGTCGTTACCAATCTCCACCAATTAGCTACCTTTTTCCTTTCTTCTTCGCACTAATACGATGATAGCGATAAATTGGCAGACAGCTCCTTTTATGACAGAATAAGCTATCATCGTTTAACTAATTCAGTCGAAGAGCTCAGACGAACACCAAAAATTCAGCCTCGAATAGAGGGACAAGCCTACACAAAAAAAAAAAAACATTAAGTCTATGCCACGGCTAAGCTCCAATTGGCATTTTTGAGCATGCTTTACTGCTTGACTGGGCCTTCACGGCGAATAATTTCATTCCATATTAAGCAACGATCTTCGTGTTGCAAAATCTATGCGATATTTCCACTGAGAATAATTTGGACCTGGAGAAAACTTTTTAACCAGGCATGGACTCTGAGCTTTTAGCCTACTTCTTCGCATTTGAGTGGTCAAAATATTACATAAATAAATTCCAAGGTTTCTAACAGTACTCTTCACAAGAGAAAGCACCGGACAGATATTTTGGGTAGATCGTGGAGGTAGAAAGATACAGGCTTTCGAACGCTGTTACAAAACAAAGCGGTTTTAAAATTCCAGGTAGAAATGCTAGACCAGGAAGTCTGAACAAAGAGATTTTCTCACCCCGAGTCCAGATACGTATATTGTTACACAGACGGCTCAAAAATATACGGATCTACAGATTCGGACATATATGAACCCAACACTAAAATTTCTATTGCAATGCGCTGATGGCCCATAGTATTTTAGTCAGAGGTGCTGGCATTCTTGATCATGGCCAAATTCAAATGTGGCTCCAAACCTCTCAAGAATGTTTTGGCACTCTTTAACTCAGAGGGTAATATGCTACTTAGTAATAGCCCACTGTTGCATCGAAGAGAACAAGGTTGCTAACGAGCTGGTGAGAGAAGCCTTATCGACTGCTCTGGCGACGCCGCAACTACTCGGTTTCTAGTTTGGTCTTCTTCGAGCCTTGAAGTTATTGAGTGGATGCACTCAGTACGCAAGTATTGAAGCTTTGGTCTGGCTTGGCCTTGGTTATGCTTTTGAGAGAAAGAAGGACATTAATCTATTAATCAGAGGTGATATCAGATGGTGCGCTGAGTATTTAACCGACCGTGTTCTTTCATGCAATGGTTTAGTCTGTAAACAGGACTCACAAATCCAGCTTTGGCTTTAGGACAGCGAGACTTCAGAGTACATCCTGTCTGACTATCCAGACAAGCATTCATTATGGAAGGTGTCGGTGAAGACCTGTCTGTATATTTTAGTCTGCTAAAGTTATATTCTCAACTAACTAAAAAGTTTATGGCACTTTCAGGCTGGCATATGAAAGATTTAAATAGTTAAATAGATTTCTTAACTGGGTACTGAAATCTGGATGATTACTCTTCCAGCAGCAGTGTGACTCCTTCGCGATATGCTGCTCTTCCCCTTTTTGACTGTCGTATATTTCGGTGGATTAAAAAACTATCATATAAATAAAAACCGCATATCCGAAAACCGGTGGATTCCGCAAAATACCCATTTCTAATGGGGCTAAGGTACGTAGTTTCCTTACCATTCCTTTTTTTTAATCGAGAGTTTTTAGTTTAGTATCGATAATTCTTTATTGCTAATTTAGCTATTTCAAACTAACCACATTAGCTAGTGTTGTCTCTCTAAAACTAATTTTTGGATAGTTTCTGGTCCCGTTATCTTCACTCTCGCAAGAGTTTAGACAAAGACTCCATTATGGTTCACATATGTATATTATGTCATCTTTCCTTTTTCCGAAAAACCTTGTTTTCCACTTTTTTCGATTCCTAATTGTCTAAGCTGTCAAACCAGATACGTGGTAAAGACCTAAAAAATAATTGGAAAAGGAAAATTGTAGTTCTAAGCCTACCTTTTAGTCGGCTATCATTAGGAGAACATCAAACTGATCCGGAAAAATAATATTTGGATAGAGACCGGAAAATAAAAAAAAATGCCTTGAGATTGGTTACTGTCATTACTTAATCCAAGTCGGGCAAGCCTGGCTTACATTTTTTGCAGGTTGACAGATCACAAATTGAAACTCTTACGAAACTTAAACCTTATCAGCAGAGGCTCAAAGTAAGTAGATAAGGGTTTCCAAATGAAGATTGTAGGACAACACTCGCAAGAAAGATTCTGCCCTTATTAACGCTCCCTTTTCGTAGTTTTGAATTTTTAACATATGATAGTCTCTTCTTAATTCTGCAACATGCAGCGTCTGCAGTAGCCATTCGACAGTGGCACTCGGTCAAGCTGCACATTGTCTTATCAGACAGTATTCGATGAGAACCGCAGTGGTTATGCAGATTTCTCGGCTTCATTTAGTTAAACAACTTCTTACTGCGACCACATTCATGGATTGCGACCATTTGACAGTATCCGACTATGTCGTATATGGTGCGGAAGTTTGTCAGGCTTACAGTTTCCATTGATGTAGAGCAGTTCCAGGGATTTGATAGCCACTTGACTGTCAATGAAATTGAAGTTATCGTGACTCGGAATCACAATAGCCATCACTTCCAAGTAACAAAAAAAAAA